>NW_008340872.1:4897217-4897992 GCF_000622305.1 Nannospalax galili | reverse complement strand
GTTTTTTAAACACTGCTGGATGGCTGCCATTATTGGGAAGAAGGAGAGAGGAAAATTATGCTTTTCTTGGCTTTCTTTCTTATATGCTAAATGTGAAAGAAAGTTCCACACCTCTGGATCAGATGTGTCTGTTGATAAGATCCAGGGTGCAAACCCATGCATCTCATTCCAAAATTTTAAGCTTTCCTCTTTGGAAATTTTTAATCCTCTCGTTTTAAGTAGGATTTTAAGGGAACGAATTTGTCTTTTCTTTTGATGTGATTCTGAGTTTCCCATTGTAAAGAGAAGATGTTAAATGTTTTGCAGTAACTTGGCACTGCTCTGACAGGCAGGAGTTTTAAACTGCAGAAAAAAAATTGCCTGTTTTAAATCTTTATCTAAAAGCCGCTTTTGCAGGTTACTGGCCCTTAGGCTACAGGAAAAAAGTTTCACTTTAAATCTTTTGTCTAGCCTCGAACCACCCTAAATTCCTAGGCAGGGACTAGCTAATTTGAATTTTCACTGAGCCGGTGTAGGTGTGGCTCAAATGCTCGAGGCAGGATAACAGAGCTGACTTAGAGAAATCTGCCTGACTCTAAAGCTTTGAACTTTAGGGATTTTTTCTCTAGCAGTATTCAGATACAAAAGATCTTTTGTCTAACAGCAAACCACCCTGAATTCCTAGGTGTTTGGCAGGGACTAGCTAACTTGAATTTTCACTGACCTCGCTTTTACCTGCTTGCCTAAATGCCTGAGAGCAGAGAGAGAGCTGGCTGTAGAATATCTCGCTGACTCT
>NW_008340872.1:4853821-4896470 GCF_000622305.1 Nannospalax galili | reverse complement strand
ATTTACATAGGGCGGTGGGCTTCTATCAGGCTATCAGACAACGCCTGATTAAAAACCTGGTAGCTCCTGTGCTGGAGGGCATGTATTTGTGGCGAGCACTTTAAAAGAAGAGTCAGGGAGGATGCCAGGAAGGCACTCTGCTATGAAAGGAATCTGCAGCACATGGTTTCCAAGCTCGTGAGCTATCCGGACGTGAAGAGACTTCTACTTTGCATAACAGAGGACCCCAACAATGGAGGGTCCACTCCATTATGCTGCCTGGTAGTCCAGAGACCCAAGTGCTGGTTCTCTAAATAGCTGTTTTCTTACCACAACCATGCTTGGCTGGAGACCCTCAGGCTTCACTGGGTCAGCTGGGTCACATGTGCTAAGTGGTAGAGTTGCCTGCACTGCAGCCGGGTCAGTTCTGGACCTTCTTGTTCTCCAAGTTGGTGAGTCACCACCGAGCCAGGCAGCACACCCAGATGCATTCCACGTGTTTAAAACCTGGTACAGGCTCCCACTCCTTGCACTGATTTTCAGGGTAGGCCCTGCAAGGTAGATTAGCTTGTTCTGTTTTGGAGAGAAGGCCAGACATACCACAGATAGGGCATAGCACACATTTCCTGGTCAAGTAAAACAAACAGACATAAACAATTGACTTCTGGTGTGCTTCCAACACATAACTGGAATGGTGAAAACAAGTTTTTAGAAGGTCTGTGCATCCCAAGAGTCTAGGACTCTGTATACTTTCTGTTATACAGAACAACAACAGATTTAACTGATTACATTTATAACACAGTGTGGTTCCTGAAGACCCATCTGATTGTATTCAGAAGCCAAATTGGAGACCTTAATGGGAATGTGTTGTCAACTTCCACCTGTGCACCAAGCAGGTCCATTGTCTCAGAATTTCTCCTAGAGGCAGAGCATCCCTTGTGATGTGGCAACCCCAATGTGTAGAGCTCCTTGAGATTACACTTGAGAAATGGCCTATCATGGCCCTTACTCTGTGACAAGAGAACCAATGTGGGGCCTGGGCTGTCTCTACTGTGTATCTCTTCCACTTATGTCCACAGGAACTGGGGAAATGAACACAGTTTGGGGGCTCTTCCAGGCTAGTGAAGACAAACAGCAGGTCAAAACTCAGTTAATTACCCTATTGGCCATAAGTGCCTCCTCTAATCAACACTGCTATTCTGGGTCCATATGAATTAACATCGGTAATAGGCCCACTTTCCAGTAATTCTCCAAAGAACTAGGTACACTTTCCCCAGGTTAGTGGGGGTAGCTGCTTTTTGTGGAGTGGGGTAGGGTTTTGATGTGGATTTACAATATCTTTTTGTGATCTTATGGTACAGTCTTCATTCAAAAGGCTCTTGGGGCGGTGATCTAATTCAGGTTCAGGACTGAGACTCTCTCTCCTAGTGGTTCAGTTCATATCTCTGTTTATCCGACTTGAGTGGACTCCTTAATGTTTTTGATCCTAGAAACTCGATAGTTAGCTATGGTGGAAGACCCTTGCCAGGCAGATCATCTTGACTTTGTTCTGGCTCTACTTCCTTGGGTCACTCCTGATTCACTGTCTGGGGAGGTTTGGAGGGGGAGTCGCCAAGTCCACGTTGTAAATTTAGACCCTCGTGTGGAGTCATAAATCTGGCTTTTTTTTTTTTTTTTTGTCTTTTTGAGTCAGGGTTTCCCTGTTCCCTGTAGTCCCAGCTGACCTGAACTCACTATGTAGACCAGGCTTGCCTTGAACTCACAGAGATAACGCCTGACTCTGCCTCCTGAGCTGGGATTAAAGGCGTGCACCACCACGCCCAGAAAATCTGGCATTTTTAATTTCAGTCATGGGAAACAGAGCCTGCCTTCCACCAAGATGTTCTGGGAAAATAAATCCAGGTTTTTATTCTGAATGGGGAAGGAGTTTCCATGTCTTTCTAGCTAAAACAATAAGAAATATTTTCCTTTGACCCATCAGAAAAATTTATTACATTTATTTATTCATTATTTATGTATTTGTGTGTGTGTGTGTGTGTGTGTGTGTGTGTATAGATTAGACAATAACTTTAAGAATCAGTTCTCTCTTTCCACCATGTGGGTCCCAGGTATTGACCTCAGGTTGTCAGACTTGGCAGCAAACACCTTGTGCTGGATAGCTTTAGTGTCAACTGACACTCCTGGGTTGAGGGAGCCTCAACTGGGGAATTTCCTCCAATGGATTGGCCTGTGGCCATGTCTATGGGGATATTTTCTTGATTGTTGATTGTTGTGGGAGGGCCCAGCCCACTGTGGGTGGTGCCACCCCTGGGCAGGTGGGCCTATATTATGTAAGAAAGCAGGTTGAACATGGGCTAGGTGAGTAAGCCAGTAAGCAGCATTACTCCATGGCCTGTGCTTCAGCTCCTGCCTCCAGGTTCCTGCTCTGAGTTCTTACCTTGAGCTCCCTCAGTGATGAACTGTGACCCAGGAGAGGTAAGCCAAATAAACCCTTTCCTCACCAAATTGGTATTGGTCAGAGTGTTTTGTCACAGCAATGAAGAATCAAACTAGAACACATCTTTACCCATTGAGCCATCCTGCATCCCCCCATCCATTTTTGCCCTCTTTTGAAGTTTGAAAAATTAATATCATATCCCAAAAAGTAGCCTTTCTTCAAGTCAAGTTTAGCAATGCAATCCATTTGCTAGTGATTTGTTCACAAAATCAGACCTAAGTTAGTACATGGTATTCCTCTAATCTCAGAGGTTGTAAGTGCAGTATGGCAATCTGATACATTTTGGTCTAAAGTATGGTAAGGTCTCCTGCTCTGTGGATTCTGGAGAAATGTTTTTCCTGTGGCAGCAGGAGTATGGAGTGTGTAATACCTGCAAGTATTCCACGTCCAGTAGGAGGATGAAGTTGTCACAGAATGGTGGGTAGACCCAAGACAGATTGCTAGAGACACTGGAATGGATCTGCCAGATTAAGCCAACTCTGAGCCTCATTTACTTGTGAATCTGCATTTGTGGGAGCCAATACACTAGCTATTGTTTCAACCAATCTGATTGTTTTTCTGATGTTTGTCATTGAGAATGTCCATCAGTATAGGATCAGCTATGAGTCTTAACGACAGTCTTCAGAACTGGTATTCCTTTATACTGATCACTACTGCCTTGTACCATGAGAGTGGCTGGAATGTAGACTAAGATGACAGCACAGTAGCTGTGAATACTGATAAAAAGAAAATCAATATTAATTAAAGGATGATTAAAACATTTAGTTTTTATAGTGAAAGAGGGAAACCTTAGAAAATTTGAGTATAAATTGGCAAGTCATTTCATATAAATAAATGAGGCACTATTGAGTATTTAGAAAATGCTCATACAAGTGAAATGACATCTCTGCCTCTCTCCACTCTTTCTCTCCTATGGATGTTGTATTATTATGAGGCATGGGAAAGCTGGGGGGAACTGGTTTATAATATGATTTAGGGTGACCGTGAGTTTGTTTTTCTCAATCTTGGGATTCTAGTTGTCTATAACAATTTTTGTCATTATCAAATTAGTTCATACACGCAAAAAAAATCATAAAGTCCAGGGCAGCAGAGAAGCAGGTTTTGTATTTGTCTCTGTGCTAGTCAGCTTTCTGTTACTGCCATACATACACACACACACACACACACACACACACACACACACACACACATATGAAGAATCAATTTATAAGGAGAAAAGGTCGATTTTGGATCCCATCAGTCTGTTCAGTCACCCTGTTGCTTTAGGTCTGTGGCAGCCTATCATGCTGGGGGTGCGTGGTAGAGCAAAGTTACTCAGCACATGGCCAGGAAGTGAAAGAGGAAGTGGAAGGGATCAGGATCCCACTGCCCTTCCAGGGCTGGCTTAGCTTGGACTAAGTTCCCTCACTTCCCACTCAGGGCTATGCCTTTATCACAGGGACTTTGAGGGGTCACTAGGATCCAAACCAGGACAGTCTGAATCTAGCAGCCTGAGATGGCTGCACTGATCATGAATGGCTTTTTAGTTCTATAAATATTTCATTTCTTGTGTGCTGATTTTTCTTTTCTTATTTTGGTCTTTTTGAGACAAGGTCTGCCTGTAGCCCCAGCTGGCCTGGAACTTGCTATGTAGACCAGGCTGGCCTCCATCTTACAGAGATTCACCTGCCTCCTGAGTGCTGAATTAAAGGTGTGTACCACCACACCTAGCCTGTGTACTGATTTTCATAATCGAAAAAAATAACAAATTGATGTGCTTCTTCGTATCTCACTGAGTCATAATTGGTATTCTCTAGATATTTGATAGATAACTAAATGTTAAGAAGTAACATTTTGTGAGGGTGAACAGGATAAGTAAGCACTTACAAATGTACAATCTGAAACATAAGTTGCTCTACAGTCAGGAGCGAAGGGCTGCGTTAGGATCACAACCAACCGTGGTACCAATTTGTATGGCTCAGTCACAGAGGGAGACTGGTAGGATTTCTGTGAGCCTTCTCCAACAGCTTTGTCTTCCCCTGACTGCTACCTCTGTGACTTTAGGAAACTTCCTCAGCCTCTTCACGCCTTTCTTTCCTTTTTCTGTAAGATAGGGATAACATTATTTGAGCCAATATATATAAACGTTTGCCTTAGAATCTGGCTTTTAATAAGCACTATATGGTTTTTTAATGTGTTTTGTTTGAGACAGGGTCTCACTATGTAGTACTGCCTGTCCTGGAACTTACTGCGTAGACTAGACTGGCCTTGAACTCAGAGATTCATCTGCTTCTACTTCCTGAGTGCTGGGATTAAAGGTGTGCATCACCAGGCCCAGCACTCTGTGTTTTTAAATAACAAATAAATATGTCTCCCATTTCTATCAACATCACTACAGTTATTTCTCACTTTCAAGTATTTCGCCTCCAATACTTGTGTCACCTTGATCTAGTTTGTTTTCTTTGCATGAAAGTGTGCTTTATGTTAGTGTGTGATGTTGCTTTTCATAAGGGGTTTTAGATCAGAGGCTGATCACACTGTGACTAAATGCAGCCCCTCCCTGCTTTTATAGTTTTATTGGAACATGGACTTCCTCACTTATATATGCTCCAATGTCAGGGTTGTAGATAAAACCAGCTATTGGACTGACTTCCTTGTAAGGACTGAAATATTTATCTGACATTTTGAACAAAGAGCAGAACTCTAACATATATTTTTTAGGTATATACTTGGAGTTTTAAGGTCTTCAGCAGAAAGGAAATGGTACACTTTTTAAATTAAAACATGATAAATACTACTTTCTCATTTCTATGAGTAACAAAAGATGAGTGATTCCTACAGACCTGCTCACCCAGCTTCTGGCCCTTGCTATTGACCAGAGAGAATCAGCACAGATTTAGATCAGCTTCTCCCTTAAGTGCACATACCAGTGTGTGTAGAGTTAGATTAATCTCAACTCTACCCTCATATGGATTTATTAGAGAGTAGGCCAACGGAATTACTTTGTTGAGCACAACCTGATCCTTCTTCTCGGAATGCCTTTCCCAACTCAGCCATATTTTATGCTGCTTTTGAGATTTTGCTCATGGCTTTTGTATCTGAAAAGGCTCATTTCTTTCTTCGTGCATGGCTTAGGATCAGAGGTTCTCCCTTGGCTTCAAAGGAGTGATTCATCTCCCCTGGGACCGGATAAAGTCAGCTCAGAGCGTAGGTCTTGTGCTTGACCCACCTCAGACTCAGATATTTTCTGGAGAGCAATTTCCAGGTTTGACACTGGCTTCTACCAGGCAGTGTTCTACAGCTGGATGACTGAACATCGCTCCTTAATGCTGGACATTCATCTTTTAAATGTGTCCTTGTAAGGAACTCAGGAAGAAGCAGCATACTGATCACCTCAAATTTATTATGATTTCTCCTGTGGGAAAATAGTTTGGGGCACAAGACAAGAGCTTGCTGCATAAACAGAGCCAGTGCTTGATGTGTGGGGCATTTCTGTGTGTCTTCGATATTCTGCTGTTGGGTGTGTTAGAGTGATCTATTAGACTTCGGCTACCTCTATTATCTCACATCTCCTTCATATAATGAATTGCTTTCCCTAGAGCACCTGTCCAGACAGATCATTTTAGGCAATTTGTCTTTAACACTTCTTAAAATTATCCTAGGATTCTCCCATAGTTCTGTCTCCCCTAGATATAACGCCTATCATTTTATAATGCAGTAACATCTGTTCATAAATCTTTAATGTATGTGCTACACTTGAGATTGACAGATTCTGTTCTTATTACCCATGACATTTTCATTGACTTCATTTTGCAAAGTGACATTATTGCCGTCACATCCTGAGGAAGATTTAATACCTGACATTTTCTGCATCCATTTATCAGAATCATTCAGAGCTTACCCACTCTCTCCCAAAGTATAAGTTCAAAGATTTTTTTCTTTAAAATCCATTTCCTGGAATATTTTCTCTAGCAATCGTCTTATTAAATAGATAATGTCTGAAGCACAGCAGCTATCCCAATCTGTCTGCATCTTTATTTATTGGAATAGGGTTTGAACTTATTATTGTCAAACACTAAAGGAAATGTCCAAAATTGCTAATGAAACAGTATCATTTCTTTTCAACAACTACTTGTACAACTGAGACTAAAACAAACAGACATATATAACATAAAAGGACATACACGATCACTGTCACTATGTCTAATTTCACTATTTTTATTGATTAAACCAATTTTCTAGGATTAGTATCTTATTTATTTACCCCAATTCAATTATCAATAAACATTGAAATAGCCATTCCATTATGAGCTGGAGACATAGTTTGCAATACTTTATAATCTTAATATTAGAAACATTACAAGTTGTTTTTAAGGTGCTTCTACCTAATTAGCTGTAGTTTATTTATTTATTTATTTATTTATTTATTTATTTATTCTTTTTGAGACAGGTCTACCTGTAGCCCCAGCTGGGCTGGAACTCACTATGTAGACCAGGCTGACCTCGAACTCACAGAAATCCACTTGCCTCTGGCTCCCAAGTGCTGGGATTAAAGGTGTGTGCTACCACACCCAGCTTTATCTTTTTTTTTTTTTTTGTCTTTTTGAGACAGGGTCTCTCTGTCTGGTCTCTCTGTCTGGCCTGGATCTCAGAGAGACCCTCCTGCCTCTGATCTCCAGCTGCTATATAGACCAGGCTGGCCGGGATCTCACAGAGACCCTCCTGCTTCTGCCTCTCCAGTGCTGGGATTTAAGGTGTGTGCTACCATGCCCAGCCTGTGATATGATTTCTGCATTATAACTGCAACTCTGTACCATTAATCAGTTCCTCATCCCTTGCTCCCTCATTCCTGACCTTTATGGAAAGGAATTGTAATATCTGACCCACAAAAAAAAAAACAAAAAAAAAACCTTACTTAAACCACTAACATGGTTCATTAGGTTTAAAGACATTTCTTTAAATGGATATTGTATTTTGGCAAATGCCTCTAAAACATCTGCCAATACAATTATATGGTTTTGTGCTTTGATTGACTTAGTAGTTTCTTTTAAAATGATTTATTTTTAATTCATGTGTGTGTGTGTGTGTGTGTGTGTGTGTGTGTGTGTGTGTGTGTGTGTGGTGGGTATATGCATGTGAGTCATTGAAGCTTTCTGGACTTACAGCATTGTGAGTTGCCTGATAATGGATGGTGGGAACTGAATTTGGGACCTCTGGACAAGCAGTCCCTGTTTTTAACTACTGAACAATCTCTCCAGCCCCCAGTAAATTCTTTTTAAAAATCCTTTTTAATATATTTCTAATTGTGTATGTGGTATGTACGTGTGTGCATGTTGTGTGAGGATATGCATACAGAGAGTCCAGAGGAGGACTTTGGGTGTCTCTATCACTCCCCACCTTACTCTCTTGAGACAGGGGCTTTCACTATGCTGTTTTTTGGCTAGGTTGGGGGCCAGCACACCTTAGTCACCCTCCTCAACATGGGCCTTCATGCTTATGCGCCCTCTTACCTATTGAGCCATTTCCCCAACCCCTATTTAGTAGATGCTTAGTATTGAAACATGTTTGCATTCCTCAAATAGCCACATTGTATTATTCCTTTAATACCTTGTTGGACATGAACTCTGTATCTTTGTGTCCTTATGTATGTGATTATACACATGGAACATATATTGCACATAGATGTGTGGATTGATAGACATAGCTATGTGTGGACTCTCAGTATGATACTGCTGATTGTGACTTAGTTGCAAGAACCTTATTCTTTAATTTCATTTCCTTTCAAACCCAAGATTTGTTTAGTAGAATGTTTAAAAATATACAAGAGGTTAGGTTTTTGTGATTTTTCTAGTTTTATTCCACTGTAATTCATAACTGCATGTGATCACAGTTTTACTTGGGGTGATTTGTTGTGGCTTTCTTTGTGGCTTAACCCATCTTAACACAGAGAATATGTCATGGAGTTTGAAAAAACTTCTCTCTGTATATATAATAGATTATAGAAGGTAGTTTTACTGGCCAGGACTGCTCAAGCCTTTTACATTTTGGTAATATTTGCACAGCCAGGTTCTGAGAAATGTGTTCACCCATCATAAGCACCTTTGCATTTCTATCAGATTTTGCCTTATATATTTTAAGGCTAAAACACATAAAAGTTCATGACTTACATTTGGTGGACTATGTTTAAATTATGACACAGTGCTTTCAAGGCTTTTCATTTGAATTTATTTTGTGAGAAACGAATATTGTGGGGATATATCCAGCACATCTCTCCATCTCATCTCGTCTCACCCCTCCCGCTTTATCTCCCCTCTCTTCACCTTCCCTCCCCCACCTCTCATTTTCAGCTTTCTCATGTTGTCTTAATCAGGTGTTATGATTCCTGGTTGGCCTGCTTTGTGGATATGGTGGAAGTGGCCATTGAACCACCAAAAATTCATGATCCCCCTTCCTAGTGTGGAAAGGGACTATCAATCAAGGGTCACTTTCCTAATCCTTGTCCCACTGGGGTATGGCCACATGATAAATTCTAGTAATTGAACATCATTAATGAAAATCACTTCATTATTGTCTCTGCTTAGACTGGATTCTCATTTAGCTGAAGATGTTTTGGCAGAGAAGTGGAGGAAGCAGAAGGAGGTAAGGAGTGTCTGCTTGCTTATTAATTCTGAGTCCTTAGAGACCTAGGGGACCAGAGCTGTCTGAGGCATGGTGATGCCACCAGTAACTTGTCATTTGTCTTTTCCATAATTGCCAGTGCCCTGAGACTTGGGACTGAGCCTAGGTGAATTTGCCATGAGCACCCTAAAATTTGGCTGATGGTAGTTACTTTGTTAATATTTAGTGCATGTGTGAAAGAAGTACTGTCTTAGCCTTCATATTTTCTTTCAATTCATTCTTTTGGTAAATGAGTGATTCTTTTGGCTTAAACAAGTTATCTTGGTCTGTGTTCTGTTGATATTACAAAATACCTAACGTTGGGGTGTAAAAAGAAGAAATTTTTTTTCCCTCTCAGTTTGAAGGTTCAAGGGCATGGCACTGGTGTATGCACTGGTAAGGCCTCATGGCAGATGGCCCCACAATGGACCATGATCAGAGTGATAAAGGTGCATGTGGGAAAGGAATCCAGGGAGGATACCAAACTCCCTTATAACCCATTCTCATGGGAACTAGTCCAGTCCCCTGGCCTGCTCTCCTCTCTTCTAAGGATGGTGTTCTGTTACCTGGTTACCTTCTACTTAGCTTTCCCTCTTACAGATCCCACCACCACTCAAACTTCCATACTGGGAACCAAACATCTAGTACACAGATCTTTGGAGGAGGGGGGAAGCCACATAAAAATGGTCGTACCCAGCCAAGAGTTTTTTCCCCCTATTTTTAAATTAAATTTTTGTGCATTTCATGTAATATATCTTAATCATATTTAGACCCCCTCCCTATCTGTACCTCCCTCAAACATCATGCATTTTGTCATATATGTCTAGGCCTGTCGAGTCAAGTTTGTATGTCCAGATGTTCCTTGGTGTGAGTTCATCCACTGGAGCCTGGTTAGCCTAACATCACTCCCTTAAAGGAGATCAACTCTCCTTCACCTAGTAGTGATTAGCTGCCAGTAGTTCCTTGGCTAAGGTGTGTCCTCCTGCCCATTTCCCTACTTCTATGCTGTGTTTTTGTCTGGTTTGAGTTTGCATGGGTCTTGTTTATCCTGTCACCATTGCTATAAGTTCATATGAGCAAGTTCCTAGAAACTTGCCTGGAAAACTATTTCTTTATGGTCATGCACCACCCTGGCTCTTAAAATCTTTTTGTTCTTTCTCCCACAATGGTCCCTGAGTGGCTGTGGTTTATATAGGAGTCCTCTCCAGGAACATACACTCTGCAATCTTCTTCTCTACATTTTCATCAGTTGTGGCTTTCTGTGTTAATCGCCCTCTGTTGCATGAGGAAGCTTCCCAGCTAAGCATTTCTTAATAAGAAACCAAGCTGGGACTGGAGAGATGGCTCAGCAGTTAAGAGCACTAACTGTTCTTGCAGAAGATCAGGGTTCAAACCCCAGCACCTTCATGTTGGCTAACAACCTTCTGTAACTCCAGCTCCAAGGAATCCTCTTCTGACCTCTGCAGGCATTGTAGGACACGGATGAACTTACACACATGCTGGCATAACACTCATACACATAAAATAAATAAATAAATAAATAAATAAATAAAAATTAAAAAAAGAAACCAAGCCAATGAACTGGACTGAGACCAGACAAAGAGAATTCTCCTGTGTGTCTTTAAGTTCTGTGCTGTGCAATGCATAGATAGAAAATATATGAAATGAGAATAATAAAAAGAATCTACGTGTCTTAGTGAAAACAAAGCTCACTACTCCGAGTGCCTGCTTTGTGTCAGGCACTCACTGGATGCTGTTCATGCATTCTCTTCTTAGCAATTCCTCACTATAGCTGCCACATATGTGTGGTTCTTCCTATTTTACAGATGAATAAATCAAGGATCAGTAAATAAGCTGCGAATAACAGGATAAGAAAAGTGGCAAAATTAGAACTCAAATTTGTATCATCTTGATCTCAAATTTGAGCTTCCTTCTACTGCGCCCTGCAAAAAGAAGTCAGCAGCTTGAGAGTCAAGCTCAGCTGCATGGTTTTTTTTTTTTTTTTTTTTTTTTTCTTCTTTTTTTGAGACAGGGTCTCATGTACCCTAAGTTGGCTTCAAACTTGCTGTGTAGCCAAAGATAACCTTGAAGTTCTGATCCTCCTACCTCCACCTCCCCCGTGCTGGGATTACAGGCCTCCATGACTGCATCTGTTTATATGCAACACTAGGTCTTGAACCCAGGGTCTTGTGCATGCTAGGCAAGCACTCAACCAATTCAGCCATACCCCAGCCCTCTGCTGCATGCTTTTAGGAAGCCATGTATTTTCTCCCAACCTCAGGCTTCTCAAGGATAGAGTGGAGATAAGGGTGATGTCAATTCTCAGCTCATCACAGGACTTTTGTGAAGCTCATACAAAAGGATGACTATGGGGGCTGGAGAGATAGCTCAGTGGTTAAGAGCACTGGCTGCTTTTGCAAAGGACCTAGATTCAATTCCCAGTACCCACATGGTGCCTAACAACCATCTGTAACTCCAGTTCCAGGGAATCCAACACCCTCTTCTGGCCTCCATGGGTATTGCATAGCACAGGTATACTTACATGCAGGCAATACACTCATATGCATAAAATAAAAATAAGTAAAAAAAAGGATGACTATGATTATGGTTTTGCAAGTAACTAAACTCTCTGAATATCAGTTGTTTTATGATGTATTGGAGAAGTTTACCTTAGACTTGAAATTTCCAAGTTTGTGTAGAAAACTTTTGGCAGGCAACCTCTTAAGCTTTTGGAGTAGAAACAAAGTTGTCAGTCACATGACTGACCTTTTCTTTCTATTTTAAGTGTTCAGCTTTCTCTTTGGTTAAGGTGAGTCAACCTTAACCAGGTTTCTGTTCCTCAAATCAGTTTCTTAATTTGAATCAGGTAGAAGTGTTCTATAAACTTACTGTATTATTGTCTAACCTTTTGTAAGTCTTTGTTTAATGTGGGCCTGTTGAAAAAGGCCTTGATTGGTTGTCATGATCTCCAGTATGGTGCGCTAGTCTGGCACATGGCAGCCCTAGACCTTGGATGCACTACTCCACCTACTTTTTGAGGCCTCTGTCAGCAAAATGATCAATAGACCTCTTTCTTAAGGGGTTCCTGGCTGTATGACTTAGAAAACATTGCAAAAAGCTGGTGGAATACATTCTTAGCATGTGTTCAGTTCCCAGCAACACAAATGTAGACAGACAGACAGACACACACACACACACGCACACACACACACACACACACACACACACATGCACACAGTGCAAAATGTTAAACCAAACTAAATACCTCCTACAAATGTTTACTCTTGAGCCACATAGCCTACAGAGAAGTCGACATTTAGTTGTGTTTAGATAAAATTCCCTTCTCTTTCTCTTAAAGCTCCCTTCCTTCAAATGTGTATTTATCATAAGCCCCTCTTTCACTCTACTGATGTGGATGAGGGGCAAATGTACTTTCTGAGATTTTTTGATGACTCTCATGAGCCTGAAATCGATAGATGAGAGACTGAAGAGTTACGGAAATTTGTCTTGGAGCTGATAGGCTATGGTGACCAGAGTCAATACACTAGAAAAGTGGGGCCAGTGGCTGGGAAGGGTGGGAGAAAGATTTGAATCTAGGAAAAGGACTGAGAGAGGGCTGGCTTCAGAGACTTCTGACTGATACTGAAAAGGGCCTGCTGACTGGATTGGGGGCTAGGCCTGTGCATGCAGAGGGAAAACCCAGGTCTAGGTGTTCTGCTTGAAACTCTTCAATCATTGCCGTCTTACTTAAAATAAAAGAACCTAGAGTTCTTACTTGGCTCAAGATGGCTCCATGCTTTCAGCTTCCCTAGTTCTCCCTACTCTTTCTCCTTTCCTTGCACCACGGGCCAGTAGCATAAATATTCTAAGAATTTTGTATCAGGATCCTGCTTCAGAGCCCTCATGTACTGATCTCTCTACCTGGAACCTCCTCCTGCCAACTTCTGCCAATCACCTTCTCAGTGCCCATCTCTGACCACTCAAACTAACGGCAGCTGTCATATAAGCTTTGTTTCCTTGGCCAAATCAATTTTCTTCTGCAGTGCTTTCCACCCATTGGCTTCCTATCATAAACAGAGCTGCTTGATGCCTAACTTCTCCAGCAGTCTGACCTACTGATGAGTGAAGGGCAGTGCACAGGTGTCTACAGTGGGCTGTCCTAGTTGCTTCTCTGTTGCTGTGAAAAAACACTGACCAAAACCATTTTGGGAGGACAGGGTTTATTTCATCTTATATTTCCAAGTCATAGTCATTTTTGAGGGAAGTTAGAGCAGGCACTCAAGGCAGGAGCTTCAAGCAAATACCATGGACGAATGCCGCTTACTGGCTTGCTTCCTCTGACTGACTTGTTACCCTCTTTATGCAGCCCAGCCTCAACAGCCCAGGGTTTGCACTGCCCACAGTGGGCTGGGCCCTCCTGTATCAATTACCAATTAAGAAAGTGTCTCACAGACATGGTCACAGACCAATACGACAGAAGAAATTTGTCAACTGAGGTTCCTTCTTCCCAGGTGTCTTTAGTTTGTGTATGTTGGCAAAAACTACCCAGCACAGGGTCTCTAGTTATAGTGTGGTGACTGACACATTTGTGGAATGAATGAATGGAGGAATGAATGGATGGATGGGTGGATAGATGAGATGGAAGGACAGATTTGGGACCTGGGCCTGGTACCTCAGATTCTTCTGTCCCTTCCTTCTTGTCCCAAAAGGTCTCAAAGCTCTACTTTCTCCTCTGGTTTTACTTATCCATAATCTCAGGGGGAGATTATTGTCAGATGGTGAGGGGGAAAAGGGAGTGATACTGAGAAAAAAGAGGTTCTGGCCCAAGGGTGGTATTTTCTCTAGAAGAGAGTATGCCACAGACAGGGGTTCCTTAAACTTTTCACTTGTGATACTTTTCACCAGAGAAAGTTTTATAGGACCCCAGGTATATAGGTATATGCAATAGGAATCAAATCAAACATTTACTTCATATATAATAAAGAAATTTATTTTAAAATATTTATTTTTATTTTATGTGTATGAGTCTATTGCCTGCATGTGCGTTAAGTGAGCTCATGTCATGCAATGCCCAAGGAGGTCAGAAGAGGGCATTAGATTCTCTGGAACTGGAGTTATGGACACTTGCTAGCCATCATGTTGGTTCTGGGGACCAAACCCTAGGTCCTCTGCTGAGCCCTGTGCCCTCTGCAAGAGCAGCCAATGCTCTTAACTGCTGCGCTATCTCTCCAGCCTCTGAAGTCTTTATTTTTAATGATTTTTTTTGTGTATGACTGTATTGCCTGCAAGTATGTAAAGGCATTATTGTTGTGAAATCCCCTCTGAGGCCAGAAGAGGGCCTCGAATTCTCTTAGAACGGGGAGTTAAGTCTGAACAGTTGGTAACCACCATGTGGGTGCTGGGAATCAAACCCAGGTCCTCTACAAGAGCAGTGCTTTTAACTGCTGAGCAAACTCTCCAGCCCTAAAAAATTAATTTTAAAACAATTCTTGGATATACAAATGAATTTACCATTTATCAAAGACAAACACATATTTGCAAACTAATGAGATGAATATGCTTGTTTGTTTTTACATAAAGCATTGCATCTTGGCTAAATAACATTTTCAGAGTTGATGGATATTTTGTTATTATAATCATCAATGTTGAGAACACCACTTTGTATAAATACATAGTACAAAGTAGCAGAAGTCTGTATAGGACCATTTCAGATATTGTTGGGATTTCTGTCCTAATCTCAAGACAAAATTCCTTGAATGAATCCTGTCCCACCCTGATGGGGAAGACTCCTTACCAGTGGGTTGTGCCTTCCAGGCAGTAACTGATGGGCTCCTCAACAGTCCAACTACTCAAGACTGGCCGAGCTGAACTTTCTATCTTTAAGCACCAGCTAACCTTTAATCATCCAATGGTAGTCCTTAAAACCTTCCCTTTCACTGTAAATGTATTCCACAGGCTCTGTTTTTAAGATACTTTACCTGAAGTATTCTACCCTTTCCCCCTTCTCCACTCCCCCACACACCTCGGCTCAGATTCCAACCACCTTTCAGTAGTGCCATCCTGGGAACCAGGCCTTCAACATCCAGGACTCTGGGATGTCTTCAAGATCCACAAGGGAGATGACTACAATAGTAATATTCATTTCTAAGGTGTGTGAGAAAAACCATTTAGTGAGTGATTGTGGTCAGGCTTATCTGTCCACAAACCAGCAGGTTTTCTGTGTATTTTCCTTTCTCTCAGCTGAGGTTATCCACCGGCCACAAAGGATCATGGATGGACACTCTTAGATCTCACTGAGTGGTTATCAGAGCCAGAAGAAGTTAGATGTTTCATCCTAGAAACAGTCTGTGCTCCAAAGAGGAGGTACCGCTGGGGGCTAGACAGGGAATGAGAAACGGGAGAGGCCAGGAGGGCAAGTGGGGTGAGAGAGGGGAGTGTGTGGAGGGAGAAGAGTCTTCAGTCAAGAAGGGAAATTGGGCCTGTAACACCTCACCATGCTTGGTGACCTTGTGGAAGTATTTTCCAGTGTAAAGAAGGGGCCAAAGAGAAAAGTAACCCCTGCCCTAGGTCAAGATGAACCAAGGGAATTTTCCCCTGAGTTGAGGAATCTAGACAGACACAGCCACCATGCCTTTGGTCTGATAACCCATGTTGGTTATTTTCCTTTTCTGTTTGTAAACTTTAGCTTGGTTATCAGTTGTGCTCCCAAGAAGGGCAGAGGCATCAGCCCTCCAAGACTGTTCTGTGGAGGCTCCCTGCTTCCTGAGTGAATACCAGCAAGAGGCCGTTAGCTGTCCTTATCTGTGTGTGACCTTAAGGCTTGCGATTGCTGCACGGAATTCTACCCCATCCATGCAACAATTCTGTTCATCTCTCTAGTGATATTCCTGGGCTTTGAAGAAGGTAGACATGGCTACAGTGCTCCTGCTGGTCCAGCACATGAGAGGGTGCTGTGGAATGCATGCGCTCCTCCCTCTAAATTCCAATCCCAGTGTGAAGGTGTAGGGGGTGGGGCCTCTGGGAGGTGATGAGGTTCTGAAAGTAGATTAAGACTCATGTCCCTGTAAAAGAACCCAGGGAGCTCTCTTACCTTCCTCCTTTTTTCTGTCATGTGTGGATATGCCTAGAAGATAGCTGTCTATATCCTGGGGAAGACTGTCATCAGAAACGGGGTGTGCCCCAGCTTCTAGGGCTGGGAGAGAGATAAGTTTCTGTTGTTTTTGTTTGTGTGTGTAGGTGCACAAAGGGGTGTGTGCTCATGTGTGTTTGTGAGTGTGAATGCCAAAGGTCAATCTTGGTGTTTTACCTTGGATGCCATCGACCTTGTTTTGTTTTGTTTTGTTTTCCCCCTTGAAACCAGTCTCTCACTGACCTGGAAACGACCCCCACTCTGCGTCCCCCCCCCCCCCTCCAGTAGGCTGGCCAGGGATCCACCTTCCTGCAGGGATTACAACTGTGCTACCACACCCAGTTTTTTTCAAACACATGCTCTGGGGATGGAACACAGATCCTCATGCTTGCAAGACAAGCACTTTACTGACTGACTTACTTCCCCAGGCCCTAATTTCTATTCCTTTTTTGGTTTTTGGAGACAGGGACTCACTTATGTAGCCCAGGCTGGCTTGGAATTTGCTATGTAGATCAGTGTGATCTTGAACTCAGAGATCCACATGCCTCTGTCCCCTGAGTGCTGTGATTAAAGGTGTGTGCCTAGACCCTAATTTCTATTCAAGCCACCTAGCCTGTAGTATTTTGTGATAGTAGCTGGAGCTTACTAAAACTGAAGTTCTGCAATCACTTTTCTTGGTTCTTGATTATGTTCTGTGATTGTCACAAATTAAAGACTCACTGTTAAGATAGGCCTCATCACACCATCAGCTTCTGCCTTTGGGCCTCCAATGATTTGTAGGGGTTGCTTACCAACATATTTCCTAATTAGTGGGGACATGGCAGCAATTCATGAAATCACCTGTTACTGGGGGTCCACATTTCTTTCAAAGCAGTTAGCCTGGTCACAAGACTGTGAGAGGGAGAATCTCTCCTTGTCCTGGTGAAGCACACACACACACATAAGATGGCTGATGAAGATGAGCCCATGCTCTGTGTGCAGGAGACTGGTGGGACCTTCACAGAGAGTTGCAGCCCCTTCGGAAACCTGCCTGTGCTTCCTGCTTACTCCCCAGGGACCACCCTGTTTTGCTGTGTAGGAGGCAAAGGAAGCCAGTGGTTTGGGGAAAGTCCTGTTGGTACAGAATCAACATTTTTCAAATTTAATGACTCGTGCTGTCACTAGGAAGTGCCATATGGTCCACCATCTTCAGTTCCACTTCCAGCTGGATCTGTGTGTCACCTGTTCTTATAAGCAGCACTCAACATATGTCAAATTTAATAGGTGCTGAGGGCACAATACTGCTAATGATCTACTATGTCATATAGGAATCCTATAGTACGGATCATGATGCTCAAGTAACAGACAAGAATGCCTAGGTTTGAAGATGCATGATGCTTTTCTGGAGCCAGATCCTTTCAACAGACCAGGGACAGGTATTAGAATTCTCAAGTCTTTAACTCCATCTTCTGCACTGTTAGATGTCTTCTGAGGATTTGTGCATAACAACTCACACACAGAGGACAAACTGTAGGCGTTCGGCTTCAAAAGGAGTGCACACCTTGCTAGATCCAGGAGCCTCTCAAGGAGGCACTTATGGTATCCTCTGCTCGCCTGCTCATCTTGCCTGACCCTGGACTTCTCTCTCATCCACCCTGCCACTGCCAAGTGGATCTTCTTTAAACAACTTTTTTTCTGGGTTCAAAAGTGTCCAGGGGAGGGAGGAGATATGAAGAAAAGGAACACGTATGTATAGTTGGAGGAGGTGAGCCATGAGTATGTTGAATCATTCTAGACTAAATTAGCAAGAACCTAGAAAAGCTGGGGTGTGCTGCCATGCAGAAGCCCTCTCGTGGTGCTACAGGCTTCACAGGAGAAAACTCTCATTATTACTTCTTTGGTTTTGGTACTGAAAATTGAACCCTGGACCCCACACATGCTAAGCACACAATCTACTACTGAACTACATTGCTAACCTTAGCAATATTGTTTTTTTAGAGCCAATAAATAAATAAAGTAATTAATTAATTAATAATACATAATAAATAAGGAGACCTTCCAAATGCTCATGGACCAGAGATTTGATGAACCGTGAGATCACACAATGGAAGGCCGTGAAGACAAATAACTTGAGCCAACACTTCCCTACAGGTAGGGCTCTAGAACTTGAAGATGAACAAAAGAAGTCTCAGAAAACAACATCAGCATTACACCATTTATAGCAAGTCCAGAAATAGGCAAACGAGGACTTCCTATAGGGGAGCATACAGATATACTCAACTACCAAAATAACAGAGCAAATCAGATAGGGTAGTTTCCTTTAGAGATGGAGGGAGGGTGACTGGGGAGACAGCTACAGGGAATTCTACTGCATGAGTGGTACTGTTTCTTTCCTTTGCAGTTTCTTAAGATGGATAATGGGACTATTAAAAGACTTGTTTCTCTGTCTCCTCTTCTTCCTCCTCTTCCTCTTCCTTGCCTCCTCTTCTTTTCCTTTATTTTTGCTGGGAATTGATCTTAGGACATCACACATACTAAGCAAGTTCTCTGTCACTTAGCTACACCCCCTGCATCATCATCATCATCATCATCATCATCATCATCATTATTATTATTATTATTTATTTTTGGTCTTTTGTGATAGGGTCTCCCTGTGGCCCCAGCTAGCCTAGAACTCAGTATGTAGACCAGGCTGGCCTTGGACTCAGAGATCTGCTGCCTCTGCCTCCCAGGTGCTGGGATTAAAGGTGTGCACCACCACACCTGGCTTGTTAACTCTTGCATCTAACTGCACACATATCCCTGATATAGTATTTCTTGAAGCCAGGTGAGCTGATAGGAGAGTAGAAATATTGTCTCCCCCCTTCCCACACACTCTTCTCAGGTGGTGGTATTCTCTCCTTCTTGAGCATCTGTATCTGCCCTATGCCATCACCTGTATGGTTCTCATTGACTGCAGAGGCTTCCGCTCAATGTTGCTTTCTTGAAAAATAAAATACTTGGTTCTCTAACTTGGAGGTGTTATTAATTATGGCCAATGAAATTGTTCTAAAATTGTTCATGATCATCATGTGAAATTTTTTATTCCAAGAACATTTTACAAAAATTTAAGAGGGTTTTAATTCAATACTTCTATATTGTTCATCTGAAGAATCTGAGTTAATGGACAAACCCACTCTGAACAGCAGAGGGCTCTTATGTACACAGTACAAAATTTTGCCTGCTTTTTTTTTTTCCCCAGCACAGGTGTGTGAACTGCATGCCTCAACATGGATGAGTTTTGGTAGGTGTAATTACTGTTCTCAAGAACTCGATCACTCATGCCTTTGAATTTCCACTGTTGTTTAAAGACCAGCTTCTCAAACTGTGGCTCACACCCCCATAGGGGACGGACTGAGTATTTGAATGTAAGGGTCATAAAAATTTGGCAACAGTAAAGGGTTACTGAACATGTAATGACCAAAAATTAATTCAGAATTAAACATGTAATGAATCTGAGGTGGTTTTGGCAGTGTGTGCCCATGTTGTATCACATGACTTCACTGTAGCCTTAGTTGTGAACATACTACATGCATGTTTTGCATTGCCTGTATTGTTACACCACACAACACCAATGAACTCTGCCTGAAACACTCAATTCAGATTCAAGACAGTTGTATATTATGAATTGCAAATAGTCTTATAGAAACATAATGGTTTAATTATGGAAAACAAAGACTTTTTATTTTTCTATTATAATTCTTCAGCATGTAAGTACTAAGTAAGTATACATGTATATATACTTATCAAATAAGTGTCATATATATAAGGTCTTTTTGAGAGAGGGTCTCCATGTAGTCCCACCTGATCTGGAGCTCGCTATGTAGACCAGGCTGACCTTGAACTCAGAGATCTGCCTGCCTTTGCCTCCAAGTGCCCAGCTTTAAATAAGTATATCTTTGAACTGTGTTAGAATATTTGATTTTAAAAATTGCTGTTTAAATTGCTTACTTGAATTTCATAAAAAATTGTTAAATGTATTTTTGGCTTGGAAATAGGACAGAATTTTCAATAATTTCTGAAATGGCCCTAAATAAACTTGTGCTTGTAATGAGTGTTTATTCAAAGCAGTGTGCCCAGCCTTGACCATTACAAAATCAAAATGTCCATCAACTCTGAAGAACAATGATGATGCTCCTCATCCTGCAGTATTGAATATTCAGCCAAGATTTAAATATTTGTGCAGAAATAAATAAGCATAAATCACATTCATCTCATTAGCGTGAAAATTTGCTTTTGTTTGAAATATATATTAAAACAATAAGAATATCTAAGAATTATTCTAGTGGACAAAGGAGGGTCCCTGAGGCTTGATGGCCAGCCCATCTTGTTGAATCAGTGAGCTCCAGATCCAGTTAGAGACAGGACCTCAAAAAAGGTAGAGAAGCAATCGATGAAGACAATCAACTTGACCTCTGGGCTCTACTCACACTCATACAGAAATGTACATGTGCACTCATACGTGCACACATCCATGAACATGTACCCCACACAAATACAATAGCATTTCTTGGGCAAAAAGCGATTACAAGTGGAAAACGTTTAAGAAGTTCTGATTTAGAGGAGCGAAGCAAAGAGATGGGCTATGAACTTGTGAACTTGAAAGTATTGTTTGCACCCCTATAGGGAGATGGAAATGGAAAGTAGTAGTATTATTCAGTAAAGCTGCAGTGAGGCTGCCTCATGAGTCTGCTGTGAGCTCTGGGCTGAGGTGGTGCTTGTGGCTGGGAGATGCTGTGCAGTGCTTGCTGTGAGCTCCCGACTCACAGGGAGCTTGGCTTTTCCTCTAGGCCTGGCCTCTCTATAATTTTACAACTGTCTCTAATGTTTCACTTGAAATCCCTCCCTCGTGCCTAGTAGGCATCTCAAAGTTAAAGGGGCTGAAACAACTCTTGATCCACTTCCTACTTCAATCCCAATAGAAAAATAACCATCTCCTCTTTCACGAGTCTTCCCTACCTTCATACATGGCATACCCTTGATTCTGTGCTTCTCATTTCTCTAATTCATTGAAGCCATATGCAGTCTCCTCCCAAGGCATATTCTGGTTCTGCTTGTTTCAGTCTTTTGTGCTCCTAGCTTAGTTTAAGCCCCACTATTGCCAGTCTGGACTCCTGCCAAGAGCCTCCTAATAGCCCACTCTTCCTCTTCAGCCTAGTCTTCAAGTACAGCCAGAGTGTTCTCACGTGCCACTCCCTGTTTGATCCCCCCAAGGCATTTCTATTGCACTTAAAATGAAAACCAAGATCCTTTCTAAGGCTTCAAAGATCCACCTACTCAGAGTCCTTTCTCCTTTGACTTTCACCCCACTCTCCTACTTCCTGCCCCCCCCCACTGTGTTGTGGACACAGCATAACAGATTCCTTATCTTTTTATAGTTGGCCTCTGTATTCCTTACTTTTCTCATTGTTGTAACCAATACCTAAGAAGCAACTTAAGGGAAGAAAGATTTATTTTGGCTTACAGTGTTAGGGGCTACAGTCCGTTATGGTGGGAAAGGCCTACCAGGAGCATACAGTGGCCAGTCACATCACACCTACAGTTAGGGAGTAGAGTGTGAACAGGAAGCAAGGCCTGCCTATAAAACCTCAAAGCCTTCTCTCAGTGACCCACTCTCAGTGAGGCTCTGTCTCCTAAAAGTTCTAGAACAGCTTCACCACCTGGAGACCAAATATTCAAGCACATGAGCCTATGGGGGCACATTTCACATCAAACCATAATACCTCCTTGATGCATCTGAGTTTCACTTAGGTGTCACCTCCTAAGAGGCTCTCCTGATTCCTTAAAGTTACCCATTCACTCGCTCACTTTACTTGGATTCTTTATGACATACTTAACTACCAACTGATAATACCTACCACGTTAGTTACTTTTCTGTTGATGTGATAAAATACCCTGACTAAAAGCAACTCAGGGAAGAAAAGGGTTAATTTTGTTTGTGGTTCCAGAGGGGATTCA
Organism: Nannospalax galili; assembly: GCF_000622305.1. Classification (NCBI taxonomy): domain Eukaryota; kingdom Metazoa; phylum Chordata; class Mammalia; order Rodentia; family Spalacidae; genus Nannospalax; species Nannospalax galili. The sequence goes on along the minus strand of NW_008340872.1, from coordinate 4,874,253 downwards.
GTTCATCACAGCAGGGAAGGCAAGGCATGAGGCTGGCTTGGCAGTCAGGAAGTAGAAAGTTCACATTTCTTCCATGCACAAGAAGCAGAGAGAGAAAGAACCGTAACTGGGACCAGGCTATAAAACATTAAAATGACATTCCCAGTGACATACTTCCTCCAACGAGGCTCTACCTTCTAAAAGGCCCATAATCTTCCCACCCGGTCCTAGCAACTAGGACCAAGAGTTCAAACACATGAGCCTATGGGAGATATTTCCCACTCAAACCACAACACCTACCAACCACATCATGCAACAAGCAAATTACCTTCAAATCTATGTTTGTTTCTTGAGACAGGGTCTCCCTGTTATGGGTCTCATTCTGTAGACTAGTCTGGCCTCAGTCTCTCAGAGATCCGCTTGCCTCTGCCTCTCCAGCACTGGGATTAAAGGTGTGTGCCACCACCCTCAACTTGACCTTCAAATTTTATCTGGTGATCTGTTAATGGGGATCACTGATGTAGTTTATTATACCTCTTTAGGATTACAGAATATAGGAAGAGAAATTTTTTAAAAAGCTTTCACCAAAAGCATGTGTTGTAAAGGAATTATATAACTCCCAACCTCTTAACATTGCCCCTTCACTCAGACACTGGATGATTTTAAAATCCAGGCCAAATAGGACTATGGCTGAGTTATCCACGGAAACTGAAAGAGAATGACAATGAATCACCAGTGTTGAATCAGATCTCTAACTCTTGGGATTTCCCTGACACATTTCACATGTCCTTCCCTTTAGTTATCAGCAAACATTCATTGAGCATCTACTCTGACACTCACAGAGGAAATTATGACAAATCAAACGAATCCCCATTATGTCCTTCTCTTCACTTATCCTCTCTCTTGTCTCACGGTACACTACATGAATCAGTCCATGAATGCATAAGACTGTCCACACTTGCTCCTAATGCTTGTTTGGTTGAGAGGCAGCTGCAGTGGCTGGTCAGTTAAAAGTGTGACAGTGATTTGAAGTGGCCACTTTGACTGAAACATAGCTACTGGGAAGGGATATTCTAGTCTCTCTCATCTTTTGTTTATATATTTTGGTGTGTGGGGTGTGTGTATATGCATGTTCATGTGTGAGTGAAGCTGTGCATGTGCTACAGTGTGTGGAGGTCAGAGGACACCTCAAGTGTGAGTCCTCACCTTGCATCTTTTGGGGGACAGGATCTCTTGTTTTGCAGAGGTATATGGTAAGCTAGCTGGCTCAGCTTCCAGGGAGTCTCCTGCCTCCACCTTCCATCTCGCCTTAGGAGCACAGGGATTGCAGATGTGTGCCCCCATGGCTGGCTTTATGTGGGGTCTGGGAACTAGATCTCAGGTCTTCACCATTTTGTAGCATCTCCCCAACCTCCCGACCCCCTTTTTGAGACCAGGCTGGCCTTGAACTTGCTCTGTAACCAAAGATGACTTTGAACCACCTTTAATTTAATTGTGTGTGAGTGTGTGTGTGTGTGTGTGTTGTATATCTAATGAATGTGTGGTAAATGCATGTGGATGTGCATATACATGTGCCTGTGTGTGCAGAAGCCAGGTGTGTCAGGTGTCTTTATCCCATTCTACATTATTGTCTTGAGACAGGGTGTCTCACTGAACTGGAAGCGCTCCACTTTGGCTAGCCTGGTTGCATTACAGATGTTAGGGTTACAGCCAAGCACAGTCATATCTGGCTTTGAAAAAAAAAAAAGATGTGAGTTCTAGGGGATTTGAACTCAGGTCCTCATGCTTGCAGAGCAAATTATCTTACCCACTGAGCTATCTCCCCAACCCAACTTTGGACTTCAAGTGCTGGGAATATGGGCCTGTTAAAAAGTTTGTTTTGTGTGTGTGCATGATGTGCATGTGTGGGCATGCTTGTTACAATTCACCTGTGGAAGCCAGAGGACAACTTTGTGGAGTCAGTTCTCCTTCCACGTTTTTTGTGGGCTTTGGGGCTCAAACTCCAGTGGCCAGGCTTGCATGGTGGACCTCCTCTTCTTGACTCAAATGTATCTGCCTTCTGGCAACTGAAGACCCTCATCTCTGACTAGAGAAACTCCCCAGCCCCCGACAAGCCTATCCTTCCTCATGGGAAACTCCAAAGCTGCCTCTCTTCATCTTTAGTGAAAACTCCTAAGTATTTGGAGTAATGTTTGATTACAGTCATTTGTACACATGTGTGAATAAGCTATTGCAGCTCTCCTTAGAATTAGACATTTCCTTTGAGAAAGCAACTAACTTTAACAAACATTTTTTTGTTGATGTCTTATTGTATTTGAATTTTTTTCAAACAAATATATATGCTATTGTCCATTAAGTATATTCCCTGATTCTTCCTTCCTCTACCTCCTCTCCTGTCCCATTATTTTTGTGTCCCCTAGACAATTTCCCTTTTGTGTGTATGCCATGATTTTTGCATGCGTATAAAACTTAGAAACCACAAATGGTAGAGAACATACATTATTTGTCTGTCTGAAACTGGTTTAATTACTTTAATATGATTGTCCTACTTAGCTTTTATTGTTGTTGTTGTTGAGACTGGGTCTCCTTGTAGCTCCAGCTGGCCTGGAACTCACTGTGGAGACCAGGCTGGCTTCTATCTTACAGAGATCTGGTTACCTCTGCTTCCTGAGTGCTGGGGTTAAAGGTGTGTACCACCAAGCCCTGATATCTAGTTAGCTTTAATTGTCAACTCGATGACACAGCCTAGAATCATCTGAGAAGGGAATCTCAGTTGAGGAATTACATCAGATTGACCCGTGGGCATGTCTGGGGCGATTTTCTTGAGTGTTAATTGATACAGGAGGGCCCAGTCCTAGGCAGATGGTTCTGGGCTATATATATATATAAGAAAGTTAAGTAAGCATGAGGGTGTGAGTGAGCCAGCCAGCAGTGTTCCTTCATGGTTTCTGCTGAACTTCCTTGGCTGTGGGTGACTTCTCTGGTTAGAAGTAATGCTCCATGGAATAGCCAGCAGGCCTGCCTTCAAGTTGCCTCTTGAGTTCCTGCCCTGACTTCCCTCAGTGATGGACTGTGACCTGTAGGCCAAAAGGAACCTCTTCCTCCCCTAAGTTGCTTTTGCTCATGGTGTTTGCCACAGCCACGGGAAGGAAACTAGGACAACGCTTATCTCCAGTTGTGTTCATCTTCCTGCAGATGACATAAATTTGAAATCTTTTCTTTCTGATTACTAGTTGTGTTACCTTGGGCAAATGATACATCACTGTGGTTCAGTTTCTCTGTTATAAATAGTATCTACTCTACTCACATAGGTATGTGAGTAGAGTATGTGATCTCATCACCATCATTACCACATTTTCACTGACGACATCATCATCATCATCATCATCATCATCATCATCTTGTCAATTCTTTCCTCTTTCTTCAGAAGGTCTTAGAGAAGCAATTCATCTCTACTACCCTTACTTCCCCCTTCTCCTATCTTAAGCAAGCGTGCTACTTATGAGCACCTCCACCAGGGGACAGGCGGTGGAAGGAAGCCAGTGAAAGTTAAAGGCAAGAATTTACTGGATCTTAACCTTTGGAGCTGCCTGTGTATAAATGGTTCTACATGGTTCAGGCAGAAACCAAGCCTTTGGTATCCACTAAGCAGATCTGTTCCTCCCTCTCTGTTTCTCTGTCAGTGCGTTTCTCTTACTCAGTGAAGTGTGTATGATTTTGAGTATTTGAACCTGGTGTTTCCCTTTTTGCTCTAAGTTCTGAAATGTTCTGCAAAATGTGGGAAAATAGAGCTTGACCCTAGTCAGTTGAATTTTTTCTGCCAAAAGTTGATTTCAGTGTTAGGTTTCAGAAGGAACATCCAGAAGAAAGTTCACCTCTAGGCTGCAAGCACGTGGCCTGCAGGCCACCCCACCTTCATGTCTTGCTCACACATGACATTATGGATAGAGTGGCCACCTTGCTGAGCACGAAGGTAGTTTTATACAGTTTCTTAACACAGGACATTGGGGATCTACTAGCCCCCATGACTCTGTAGATGGAGCCGATTTGGTGGGATGAACTGAGGATGGTTGATGGGTCCAAGAGGACCCATTCCAGTGTTCTATACCATAGTGGGATAACTTTTGTTAAGAACTATTAATTGAGGGGGCCGGAGAGATGGCTCAGCAGTTGAGAGCACTGGCTGCTCTTGCAGAGGACCTGGGTTCAGTTCTCAGCACCCACGTAGCAGCTAACAACCATCCTTAACTCGAATTACAGGAGATCTGACACCCTTTTCTGTCCTCCATGGGCATTTCACAAGACAGGTGCACTTACATACATGCAGGCAATACACTCATACACATAAAGTAATAAGTAAAATATTTTTAAAGGAACTATTAATTCAATACTTCAAAATAGCTTGTAGAAAGGTTTTTGAGTATTTCCAACATAAATGATGTCTATCTGAGGGAGTTAGGTACACCAGTTATCCAGATCCTATTGTTACACATTGTATGCATGAACTGAAATGCTACACTCTACCCTATGAATATGTGCAATTACCATGTTTCACCTAAACATATAAACTCCAATTTGGCACCTCTGACATGTTCTACTCTGCCCTCATCTGTCACTCCCATCCAAAGTGGAGTGTTTGGATATACTGGAGGAACCATATTTGTGCGTGAGGATTCATCAGGGCAGGTCTACTAGGTGTTTGGAAGCCTGGAGGTGCATTTATTTATTTACTTATTTATTTATTTTTTATCTTTTTTTTAAGACAGTCTGGCCTTAAACTCACTATGTAGCTGAGGCTGGCTTGAACTCCTCATACACCTATGTCCATCTCCCAAGTGCTGGGATTATAGGTATGCACCACTATGCACAGCTGGGTGGCATTTTTTTTTTTGTAGTCACAGTGATGGGGATCATTCCTAGTACTTAGTAGATAAAAGTTTCAATTTCTAGCCATCATGTAAGATTTGAGGTTTCCCTTCATGATGAAGAAATGTCTCCAAAGCCTGCATTGCTGTTGTTGCTATTATTGTTATTATTATATGTGTATTTGTTCTTCATGTGTGCATGTGTGTATGGATGTGACTACATATATGTGTGCATACATGTGGAGACCAGAGATTGATGTTAGGTGTCTTCTTCAACTGCTCTTCACGTTATTTTCTGAGGCAGAGTCTCTCATTGAACCTGGAGCTTGCCAATTCAGTCAGACTGCCTAGCCAGCAAGCTCCAGTATCCTCCTGTCCACCTACCCAATGGTGGGATTACAATTATGCACTGCCATGCCCAGATTTTTTTTTTAGTTGGATGCTAGAGATTAAGCTCTAATTGTAAGCACTTTACCAGCTGCGCTATCTCCCTAGCTTTAATGCATTATTATTTTTTGAGACAGGGTCTCCCTGTAGCCCCAACTGGCTGGAACTCATTAAGTAGACCAGGCTGGCCATGAACTCAGAGATCTGCTTGCCTCTGCCTCCTGAGTGCTGGGATTACAGTTGTGCACCACCAATCCCGGCCCATGCATTATTTTTTAACAATTGAAATTACATTTAATTATTTATACGTATGTGTGTGTGCATGTGTGCATGTGTGTGCCATAGTGCTTGTGTGGAGGTCAGAGGACAACTTGTGGGAGTCAGTTCTCTTGTTTCGCCATGTGGGCCCTGGGGATGGAACTCAGGTTGTCAGGTTTGGCAACAAGTGCCATCACCCACGGAGTCATTTCACCTCCTGAGCCAACTCAATTATACTTTTTATTTTTTTCTTCTGCCCATAAATTATTTATTTTAATTTTAAATTATTTTAACTGTCACATAAAACATGAATATTATACATATGTCTGAGGCAGCATATGTTTCCATACATGCACAGTGTAACATTTAAATCAGGCTTAACACAGATTATTTTCGCATACTTTAATAAACATGGTACATAATCTGAAATGACGTTGGGTTGTGTTTTGTGGGAACCTTAACAAGAGTTGCTTACATTTCTGAAAATTGCCTCACCAATGACAGCACTGCAGATGGGATTTGAGTTATGGGTTCAGCACATCTGCTTCACCTGCCCCTCCCCTTCCCTCCCATCCTCCTCTTCCCTCCCATCCTCCCCTCCCTTCCTTGTTGAAAGGACTAGCACAAGGAGGGTTTTCAGGTGAGTGCACGCCAGAACAATGGTTCTAACAGTTGCTGTATCTGTTTTCTATTGAGCTGTAACAGAATTAGCATACATTTATTATCTTACAGTTCTGAGATCAGTGTTCTGAAACAGGGCTCACTAGGCTAAAATCTTGGTATAAGCAGAGCTTCATTTCTTTCAGAGTCTTCTATTAGGATTCTTTAAAGGAACAGAACCAATAGTAAAACATGTAATGACAAAGGAGAAACTTTTTAAATTGGCTTACATGAATGGAGACTGGATAGTCCAGCACTCTGCTACCCTGTCACGGGAGCTGGTTGCCTCTGAACTGGAGGGGCCAAGATGCAGTCCAAGTCCAAAGTTGAAGGCTCAGAGGCTCCCTGAAGAGTCACTGGTGTGAGTCCATGTTGAGCTGTTGAAGAAACTGGAGTCTGAGGTTCCCAGGCAGCAGCAATCCACACACTCAGAGTGGAACCTCTACCTGCCAGCTGACTTTTCTACTTCAACACCATTTGGGATCAGTCTACTTGATGGTGCTGCCCATACTCAGGGAGGGGCTTTTTCAGCTACTGTCCTGCATGTCAGTCCTCTCTGGACATACCCAGAGACATGCTTTAATAGTATCAGGCCTCTCTCAATCTGGTCCAGTTGACAAGATTAACCATCATAATGCTTTAGGGAAGAAGTCATTGCTTGCCCCTTCTAACTTCTATTGGTCACCACAGTCCTTGGCTTGTGGCTCCCCTAGTTTGTTATTTGAACGTGGTTTATTACCTCTGAAACAGGTTGACATTTGATTGCTTCTACAGCAAGGGCTTGGAGGTGAGACATAGTAGGAGGTGTTTGGTTTGGGTGGAAGTGCTTCATGACTGGATGAATGCCTTTCCAATTTCAACCTGCCCAGTTGTCCCTCTGCTTTTCCAGAGGATAGTGCTGTGCAACATATCCCTAGTTCCCCTTGATATTCAAGAGCAACCAAAACCAACAGTGCATCTTTATACTAGTTCTGGGAGACACTGTATAATGTGGATCATGGAATTACACATGTAGTCCATTGACTTCTTTTCTGAAATGTCTGTTGCTTAGTTAGAAGCAAAGTGTTTGTGATAGCCTAAAGATGGTAGGTACAGAACATGAGTTCAAATCCAGAACAAGTTGTCTACATCAATGAGGACAGATGCTAATAACATCATGTTGGAAAGGGCTGAATAAAGCCCATCTGCCACGAGGGGGCAGGCTGGTCCCTTTATGAATGATAAAGGATAAAAGATGCTGCTTGCAGTTTGAGCCTAGCTATGAAGAAAGAAGTCTGTATCTTGACTCTATTCATGGGTTCCACTCATGATTTCATGGCAAGTTTGTGTATGAACCCTTTGAAGACTTGGTGTCTAGGAAGGAGCTTACTGATAGCTGCAGGACTGATCTCCACTGGTTTCTCCTTCACCTTTCCCACTGTGGACAGAAGGTCTTTTGGTGTGTGCACACTGGAGTCACTTCTTGATGCCCAACCACATATCTCTTTCTTAAATATCCCTAATTTTCTAAGTTCATGACCAGTGATCTGAACATTGCCCACAATCCAAAAATAGGATAATATTTTATGTCACGCTTTCTCAGCAAAACTGGACAGCAAAAATGTCCCATTCAAAGGCCCACCTTGTGAGATGGTTCCCCTTGCTTACTGTCTTTAGGGGCCATTCAAGAATAAAGGCATAGGTCCAGGAGTCTACTTTAGGTTGATATGAACACATTAGACAGATCCCTTTAGAGCCAAGCTTGACTGTCTCCTTCCTGGTTGAGCAGTCACAGGGAACTAGTGAGAGTGGAGAAGGAAGTGGAGGAAGGTAGATGGTAGAAAGGCAGGGATGAGGTCCTTGTTCAGGAAACAACTTGTTTTTATAACCACTCAACCACTCCATCACTCAAATTGACTCTATCTCTACCATTTGATAACAGAGTTTGGTGGTCAAGCTGCTTCCGTAGCAGTCCAGATCCCATGGTCCTCTGGCTGCTATGAACTATGAACTTACTATAACTACTTCTCTCAACATCACTGACTAGGCTGGGCTCTATTTTAAACACCCCCCACCCCCCATCCCTTCTCTGAGAGAGAGCAAGGTTGGTTCTAACTAAACCATCACAATGTTCCTCTTAAATTACAGTTGGGGAATAAGAATATTTATTTGGGCTTGCCAACAAAGTTTAGAGGGTCACTTACAAAGACATGAACTCTCATAGGCTTTTTCTTTCCCATATTTGAGAGGTGCACCATCCCGCCCACAGTCTCCACTGTCTGTTCCAAAATGGCGACTACCCCATTCACGGCCGTGCTGGAAAGTCAACATCCAAATATAAATCCTGTGGCTTCCCGACAGCCACACAAAATGGTGAGAGACCTGCCTGGCTTTCCTGGCTTATAAATCCTTAGCCCCTCCCCTTCATGCAGACTCCTTCAGCAGAGTGTGGGAAGGAGGTGGGACTATAGCTTGTCATCACAGTGATTGGAGGAACTTCTGGGTTACATATGTGTATGTGTGCTTTGCGTGCCTGCATGAATCTAAGATTACCCATGCCATGCAATGCCTGCAGAGATCAGAAGAGGGCATTGGATCCCTCTGGAACTGGGGTTACAGTCAGTTGTTAGCTGCCATGTGGGTGCTGGGACCTGAACCTAGGTCCTCTGCAAGAGCAGGCAGTGCCCTTAACCACTGAGCAATCTCTCCAGTTCCACTCTTACTGTAACAGTTTCCACTGGCAGAATGGATTCAGTGTCCTTCCTGCATGCAAGCCTCCCCTGCTCTTGAATGTAAGACAACACATGAGACCCAAGTGGATCACATGGTGTGCCTACCTGTAAAGGTGTGCCTAGCTGTAAGAATGGCAGGGAAGGCAGATACCTGGTGCCTTCAGCTGGTGCAGTGGGTGGGGCGGTAGAAGCTTCCTAAGGAGCTGTGCTCTACAATTACAGGTTGTGAATTCAGATGCAGGGCAGTCAAAGTATCACCAATACAAGTCCCCCTTGAAAATTACAGGAAAGTTAAAAATATAAAATCAAATGCAATTCAGGAGCTCAAAATAAAATATATTAATCATAAAATATTAAAGTAGAGGTGTGTTTTCTTCCACATGTCCCATAATACTATTGATAGTCTAGAAATATGTATTTCGTGAGGTTAACGATGGCATCTGCTTTATTTGCCACTGACTTCACGTTAGAAAGTGAATGTCTAAATGAGTGATTGTTTTTGAAATCTTACACTAATATTGTAGTCATTTCTGTTGTTGATAAAAATTCCTTATGCAATCAATTATGACCAAGTGTCTTAGTTGCCTTAGTTTGCTTTTAATTGCTGTGATAAAAACACTGACCAAAACCAACTTATGGAGGAAAGGGTTTATTTGGCTTACAACACAGTTCATCAAGGGAAGCCAAGACAGGAACTCAGGGCAGGAACTTGGAGCACAGACACTGGAGGAATGCTGCTTACTGGCTTGCTCCCCTGGCCTGTGCTCAACCTGCTTTCTTATACAATACAGGACAACCTGCCCAGGGTTGTCACTCAACAATCAAGAGAATGCCCCACAGACATGGCCACAGGCCAGTCCAATGGAAGCAATTCCCCAGTTGAGGTTCCCTCTTTCCAGGTGTGTCAAGTTGACAACTAAAGCTATCCAGCACACCAGGTAAGGTTTCACACAGTAAATGTAATATTGTATTTCTGTCTGAGAAGGAAAATGTTGGATGGTGAAGTGACCCTTGTTTCTACTTGCCTCTTCTTAACCCTTTCCAAATTTAACTGCATTTATTGCTTGCATCTTGCCACAATTCTTTTTTTTCTTTTCATTATTATTTTTAAAATTGGGGGGAAGGGGCTGGAGAGATGGCTCAGCAGTTAGAGCACTGTCTGCTCTTGCAGAGGACTGGGGTTTGGTACCCAGCACCGATATGGTAGCTATCAACTATCTGTAACTCCAGTTCCAGGAGATCCAGTGCCCTCTTCTGGCCTCTGCAGGCATTGCATCATATGGGTACACTTACATACATGCAGGCAATACATACACATAAAATAAAAATAAATAAAATTAATGTTTTCGTACACATATATATTGTATGCTGAGCTTGTTCCCCTCCATACCTTCCTACCCTACCCTTTCTCCTCCCTCCTCCTGTTAGTTTCTGTTCCCTAGATTACTTTTCTTCTACTTTTACGCCACGTATACGCACATGGTTTTATGCATCTATATAAAGTCTATAAATGACAGAAAACATATTTGTCTTTCTGAAACTGACTTAATTTGCTCAACATGATCATTTCCAGTTGCATCCATTTTCCTGCAAATGGCATAACTTTGCTCTTTATTTGCCACAGTTCTTGATTGTCTTCCAGACCAGTGTGGACCAGAGAAGCAAAGGCTAATAATATACAACAGATCAGGGTAATTCTTAAATAGCAGGAGTAGATGAAATTTGTCCATGATTTTTGTTTGCTTCTTTCTGATACTAGTCAAAGGAGATGCAGATATAAACAGATCATAAATGTCATAACATGTTGAGTCTACTCATGGGTAGACATCACCTGAATGTTTCACATGTGTCACCTCATTGAGTTTTTGTTATAAATGGATGACTAGAGGTGTTTTGCTCTATATGTATAGAAATCATGAATAGGCAAGGGCAGGTCCCTTTACATCGATAGCCCTGAGTCACAGACGTTCACAAGCTGAGCTTCCAAATCCAGAGGCTTATAGCTCTGAGTCTTGAGAACTAGAGGCTTAAGGCTCCAAGCTTTCAAAGCAGGAGGCTTATTTCTCTAGGTGCTCAAGGCAGAGGCTTACTGCTGTGAGATTAGAACGCCAACAGCCAGTGGTCCTCTAGAGTTATGGCTCCTGGGTATTAAGTATCAGGTCCCATAGCTCTCTATAGCCCTTGGCAGCTCTGTGAACTCTTTTACTGACTGAGGCCTTTGTCTTCACATAATCAGCTCCCAATGTATTGGTTTGCTTTCTATGGCTGTGATAAAGTACTCTCATCAAAAACACTCAGGGACAAAAGGGTTTACTTCACCTTACTCTCTCAAGTGACAGTCCATATTTGAGGGAAGTCAGTTGGGACAGGAACTCAGGGCAGGAATGGAAGCTTGGATCATGGAGGAATGCTGCTTAGTGCTTCTCTGGCCTGTGCTCTGCTTGCTTTCTTATACAACCCAAGACCACCTACCCAGGGGCGACACCACCTACAGTGGGATGGGCCCTCCTACGTCACTCAACAGTCAAGAAAATGCCTTACAAGCCAATTCAATAGAGATAATTCCCCAAGTGAGGTTCCCCCTTCACAGCTTCCCATCTTTCAGTCTCCACATCTCACCCTATTAGCATTTCCAGTCTGTCCTAGTCTTGCCTTCTTGAAGAGTCCTGCCTCGGTTACGATCTGGAACTCTCTAGCCAGCTCCTAATATCCCAGCTCTGAGCTCTGGATACCAGGCTCTCTCCTGGTGACTGGAACTCTCTTCAGCAGCCTTTTTGATGCCTCTGCTGCTGCCAGGGTGGAATGTGTCAGGCTTTTGTTGTCTCTTCATGTAACCAGCTGTGGTGATTAACCTGTCAACTTGATGTGGTTTAGAATCACCTGGGAGACAACGATTTGCATTTCTGGAGCGGTTTAACTGAGGTGGTTAAGACTCACCCTGAAGATGGGTGGTACCATCCCATGGGCTCGCGTCCAGGACTGAATGAAAAGGAGGAAAGGAGAATGCATGAGTTCTAATTCATCCCCTTCTGCTCTCTGACTGCAGAACAATGTGACCAGCCGCCTCATGTTCCAGCTGCTACAGTTGAACTGCTCTTGCCGCATGACTTCCCTACCATGATGGACTGTGTCCTTGAACTGTGAGCCAAAGTCAGCCTTTCTTTTCTTAAGTGGCTTTTTCCAGGTATTTTGTCACAGTAGTGAGAAACATAATACAGAAAATTGAAACCAAGAAGCAGCGTTGTTGCTGTGAGAAACCTGACCGTGTTCTTTTGTCAAAACCAAATTCTGATAACAAAACAAATTTTTAAAAATGTACATCTCTCAGAATTATCCAAAGGCTATTGATGTCTAAATAGTCTATCTATAATGAGAACTATAAATTATCAGTTCCAGTTCATACAATTAAATAATTTTTAAATTTTAATGTTGAATGTAATATGAAAAAAATTCCTGAATATTTTTAGAAAATTAAATAACAGTAGTGTTTATAATATTGGGGGAAAAACAGAAAAAAAGAGGCCTGACCAGATGGTTCTGGGGCCTTTTGAACTGTTATGGGGGGAATGTTGAAAAGCTGCTCAGGGCTTAGTGGACTGTGCTGGTGGGAGTTTGGATGACATAAACATGGACAGTAAAGACCATGCTTATGAGGATTCACAGAGGGGAAAGAAAATCTCTGTTGGGAATTAAGCTAGAAACCATTCATGTTATGTTCTGGTAAATAATCTGGCTGCATTCTGCTACTGTCCTGAGAACTTGAGTGATGTGGAAATAAAGATAATGGACTAATATGTTTGGTGAAGGAAAATTTGAGATGGCTGTGGGCATGGCTACTATTCACTGTTCTTACCCAGGTCTACAGTGAGAGACAGCAGCAAGTGGATCAGAAAGATATGAAAAATGTGAAGTTTGGAGAGGAAAGGAGTGTGTAAATTTAAAGTCGAGGATGAGGATGAGAAGAAAGCAGCTGTAATGGTTAAAGAGATTATTCCAACAATGAGAAACCATTATTTTACCCTTTGCGAGGGTAAAATAGGAAAGGTGCTCTGAGGGCAAGACTTCTCCCATCAAAGAATCTAGCTGGTAAAGGTGAAAGTTCATTTGAATGGAGAGTCTGAACTAGAATGCTGCTCATAAACAAGTGCTTAGGAAAGTGTATTTTCAGGGTCAGCTGTCCAGGCACATGAAGGTCTCTATAGTTGTGCTACAGGGAGGTTATACTACATCTTGGGCTGGTAGCATAACTTGATACTGTCATCCACATGGTAGTGTTTTTTCAGATATGAAAAATGTAAGAGTGAAGGGGTCACAGAAGATTTGCACCAAGACTCCAGAAAGCCACTGAGGCCAGACAGTGTAGACAGTATTTTGGCAGGGTTGGATTCCCTACAAGGAGGCTCAAGAAACCATTTCATGAAGCTTTGAAAGTTATGATATTGTAATAGAGACTCCAGAACTGGTGGAGCTTGTAAGGACCATGGGAGATTCATCAAGGAAAGGGGCAGATTTGAAATGGTGACCCAAGAGAGGTCTCATGTGCTACAGGTGACAGAGCTAGAGGGGCAGGACTATGCAAGGCTGTTGGAGCCCAGATGATGCCACAAAGGGCCCCAGGTGCTGGACATGGAGCTGCAGGGTTTGGTATTTACCCTGCTGGGCTTCAGTCTTGTTTTGGTCTGGTCTGTCCTTGCTGTGACCCTATTCTTCCCTTTAGGAATGGGAATATTTACTCTACACTATTGTATATTGGAAATATATAACTGTTTTTTGTTTTTAAGTTTTACAAGGGCTCACTCTTAAGTAATCAGCCTTTGGATTTTGAACAGTGTTGAAATTGCTAAGACTACAAGAACTTTTGAAGTTGGAGTGAATGCATTTTGCATGAGATGTCTGTTGTCCTATGGGGCTAGCGATGGAAGGTTATGATTTATAAGTGATATGTTTCAGTGAACTTGTGATGGTTAATCTTAATCTTGTTAACTTAATTGAGAATCACCCAGGAGACACCCCTTGGTGTGTCTATGAGGGACTTTCTAGAGAGATACAACTGAAGATAGAGGATCCACCCTGAATATGGGCAGCACTAGCTGTTGAGCTGGGGCCCCAGACCGAATAAAAAGGAAAAAAGAAGACAGCATGAACACCAGCATCCATCTGTCTCTGCTTCCTGAGTATAGGTTTGATGTGACACACTGACCTGTGTTCCCATCACCACAACTCTAACCAGGCTTTCCTCTATGATGAAGTAACTATACCCTCAAACTGTGAGCCAAAACAAACCTTTCTTTACTTAAGTTGCTTTTGTCTGGCATTTTGTCATAGCAGTGGAGAAAGTAACCAATACTCAGCCTGTTTTACCTGTGATAAAATACACAAAAGACTATTGGAAGAAATCTTTATTGGGACTAACATTGTGACACTGGGATGCAGAGGAGCAGTGTGCCAGAGAGAAATCCCAGCACTTGGGAGGCAGAGGCAGAAAGATAATGAATTCAAGACAGCCTGCACTTCATAGTGATTTCCAGAGTAGCCTAGGGCATAGAGTAAGACCCTAGGTAAAAAACAACAAAGATTAAAAACAAAAACCTCAGTTTAGCCACTCCCTTACAGCTTAGCTTATTTGAAAGAAAAGTAAATACTGAAGGATGCTTATAACAGAGACCTATCATTGACCTTAACATTGAAAACAATTGACAACTTCATAAATGTACATAGGGTAATTTTCACTCCCAGTTACTTCTATCTCCCATGGAACCCCTTCTTCCCAACAAGTCACCCTCTTATATATTTTCTGTATAGGTATAAGGTTATTTACTGGAGCATGGGCAGTTTACTGGTGGCTACACCATTGAAGAAAATAACTACCCCTCTTCCAGCAACCATTAACTGCTAGCTGTTCTTGGGGGAAAGGGCTCCCGAGCCCCTCCTCAATTCATAATGGAATGTTGATGGGCTCCATCTTGTGTATATCTTGTGCAGCTGCTGTGAGTTCATAAGTGCCATGTCTACAAAGTGTTTCATAGCACTCCTCCTTGTCCTATGGCCCATACATTCTTTCTGCCTCCTCTTCATGATGTTCTCTGACACCTGAAAGCGGTGCTACAGAAGATGCCTCATTTAGGGATGAACACTCAACAGTCACTTATCCTCAACACTTTGACCAGTTATGAGTCTTTGACTTAACTGTCATCCACTACAAATAGAAGCTTCTCTGTCCAAGGCTGAAAGCAGTACTAACCTATGGATATAAACATTAATATTAACATTCCTAACAGTGTCTAGCAAGATCCGTGCATGCTACCCATGTACTCTGGTCCTGAGCCTCATTCTAAGCAGAGTCCAACAGTGCTAACTCTTGGCCAGATACCCTTAGGAAAAATTAAATTCTTTTAAAAATATTTTATTTATTATTTTTATTTTATGTATGTGAGTGTATTGCCTACATGTGTGCAAGCACACCCTTGTTGTGCAATGTCCACAGAGATCAGAAGAGGTGTTGAATCCTGGAACTGGAGTTACGGATGGTTGTTAGCCACTATGTGGGTGCTGGGGATCAAACCCAGGTCCTCTGCAAGAGCAGCCAGTGCTCTTACCCCCGAGCCATCTCTCCAGCCCAAATTGAATTCTTTTATCTGTTTCATTTTCCCAAGAACTCTGGAGTATTAACCCTAAGATAGAAGGTGTCACATTGTTGATGTCATGCCAGGGTCTGCAGGGCAGACTGACTCACTGACGTCATTCTAGGTATGGTTTGCAATGACTATTTTCACATGAATCTTGGTAAAGATATGAACAAGTAACATTAAGGAGTGAGATTTTTTTTCCTTTTAAGATGGAGGCAGGATGTATACTCCTTGTTGGGAATCACAGTAGTCCCTAGATATTAGAATAGGTTGGCAAATCTTAAATGAATTCTTTGAAGAAGAACTCTTCAGTGCATGAACACTGGATGGCTCCTTAGAACCTGTAGGGAATCTGGATACTTTGACATTTTCCTGCCTCTGGAATCCAAAAACAGGCACCACCAGAACTAGAAATGGAAGAAATACTTCCCATTTCTTGCCTCAGTCCTCCATTGACTGAGGCTTTGTATCAGGAGAGAGAAGTATCTCATAACAACAATCTACCCACTTCCCCTCCCTGGTTAATATACACTTGAATGTCCCTCCAAACACATTAAATGATTGTCACAGTGAGTTGGATGCTCACATCTAGTGGATGACTGTCTAGTAGACTCACATAGCCACCTGTGATTTAACTGCTGTGTCTACTAAGAGTCAATTGCGTTAGTTCCCAAACCTCTTTATGCCATTTGTACTTATAATTGCAGTTAATTAAATCACTTAAAAATGCTCTGATGTACTTTATTCAACAAATGGAACATCTGTAAATATTGGGCACTGGGTCTTCATTCCCAGAATGTCCATGAAAGAAGAACAAAGACCTCCTTTTTCTCTATGTAAAAGACAGATGTAATCTGCCTTTTAGAATTAATTTGAATGCTTTGCTAAGACCTAACATATGTACATTGCTCAAACTTCAGTTTAATTTGGTGTGGGTGAGGCAACTCTAAAAAGAATGGAAAAACGTTGCAAGGCTCTGGAAGGATTCCACTCTCAGAATATTCACAAGTGTCCTGAAATTCTTGTTCTGTTGAAGGAAATCAAACTAGAAATGGATGGATAAGATTTGTGTAAGAAAAGAACTTTAAAAGGCATCCAATCAACAAACCCAAAGGAAGGCCTTACATCTACATAAGATGTTTAAGGTAAATGTTTATCTTTTTTTAAAAATGAGATTTTAGGGGATGGACTGATGGCTCAGCAGTTAAGAGCACTGGCTGCTCTTGCAGAGGACCCAGGTTCAGTTCCCACCACCCCCATGGTGGCTAACAACCATCTGTAATGCCAGTTTCAGGGAATCTGATGCCCTCTTCTGGCCTCCACGGGTGTTGTATGATATAGGTGCACTTGCATGTAAGGCAAAACACTCAAACACGTAAAATAATAAAATTAATCATGGTGATTAACTGGAGTTAGTCTGTAACTCCAGTTCCAGGGGATCCAATGCCGCCTTCTGGCTTCTGTGAGCATTGCACAACATGGATGCACTTACATATGTGCAGGCAAAACACTCACACACATAAAGTAAAAATAAAGATAATTTTAAATGAATTACTAACTGTTCAATGACTTTTTAAATTGATAGCTAACAGCTAATTTCAACTGGGTTAAATGAGTTTTTTGGAGTATTTCTTGAATCAGATTCACTAGGGGATGCAGTTTCAAATTGGGAATTCTAGGAATGGGCTCTGGGCATTTACAGCTAGACAGATATCCTACATACCTGCTCAGGGGGCCTGGCTGCTGAGGGTTCTTACCATTCAGGGCAAGTCCAGGTCCTTCTTGCTTGGATCTTGACTTTGAAGATCAGAGTTCAAGATAGCAGTCAGTGAGAAGGTTCCATCCTACTTTCGGAAGATTAAACCTTTCAACAATTTCAACTTGAATTGTGTTGTAGGAGAGACCTGGTATCGAAATAAAGAAAGTGAATGTATAATGTGTGTGTGCATCCATATTAGTGGAGGTGTGTGTGCATGTATGTGCACAGGCTTGTGGAGGCCAACAATCAATGCTGGGTGTCTTCCTCAATTACTTTTCATCTCATTTAAAATTTTTTCAGTTTTATTTTTATTTTAGGTGTCTGTTTTGCCTGAATGTATGCAAATGTTGTGCAATGTCTATGGAGACCAGAAGAGGAAGTTGATCCCATGGAACTGGAGTTACGGACAGTTGTTAGCCACATGTAGGTGCTGAGACCTGAACCCAGGTCCTTTGCAAGAGCAGTCAATGCTCTTAACTGCTGAGCCAGCTTTCCAGCCCTTCACCTATTTTTTTAATGTATTTTATCTATTATTTTTATTTTATGTGTATGAGTGTATTGCCTGCATGTATGTGAGTGCACCCATGTCATGCAATGCCGTGGAGGTCAGAAGAGGGCTTTGGATTCCCCTGGAACTGGAGTTAAGGATGGTTCATAGCCACCATGTGGGTGCTGGGAATCGAACCTGGGTCCTCTGCAAGAGCAGTCAGTGCTCTTAACTGCTGAGCCATCTCTCCAGCCCCCACCTTATTTTTTTTGAGACAGGATCTCTCACTGAGTCTGGAGCTCACAGATTTGGTTATATTGGCTGGCCAACGAACCCTAAGGAGCTTCCTCCTGTCTCTGTGTCCCCAGCCCTGGGTTTTTAGGTATGTGTTGTAGCACCTGGCTTTTTCTTTCTTCCTTCCTTTCTTTCTTCCTTTCTTTCTTTTTCTTTCTTTCTTTCTTTTTTTTAACATGGGTCTACAGGGTCCAACTCAAGTCCTCATGTTTGCACAGCTAACACTTTGCCAACTGAACCATCTCCTCAGCTCCCAATGGATAATATTTGGTACCCAAATTAGATACCCCAAGGATATGCTATGGATTCTTTAAGGTGGTGAGAGTCTCAGGGTGACCAGTCATCCTGATTGGCCCAGGACTCTGAGCTGACTGGGATGTGGGACTTCCAGGGTTAAATCTGAGATAGTCTTGGGCAAACTGGGAAAGTTGGTCACCAGAGAGAATAATCAATTTATTAGTAAGCAGCCTTTGTAGAGGAAGAAGAGGACAATGGATTCGGCATGAAGGCTAGGAGACTGGATAGCAGTCCAGAGTTAGTTGGGAGAGGATGAATTCTAATTCGGATGCACGAGCAGCCTCAGAAATCCCCAGCACCATCAGCTTAAATCCAGGTATTTAAAACCCAGCATGTTCCTAGTGATCACTTGGCATGCTGCTACAAGAAGTGTGACAGAGCTAAGTGGTTCTGCAAGCTGGAGTGGTAACAATTCCAATGTGCACCCACCTCAGAGCATGGGTTAATTAGCTTGTGTTTGCAGAAGCCTTTGAGTGTCAGCAGCACATCCCCCAACTGGATATTATTAGCCAGTTAGCACCACCTTAAAAACATAAAATCATTTTCTGCAGTTCCATCAGCCCTTGCTTCTTCCAGACTTCTTTGAAATAGCTGGATTCCTGCAGATTTCAGTGTTTGCTCCTTGCTGGATCTGAAGGGGCCACAGTGCCCATTATGTATATGAATTGGCTGTAAACTAGCTGAGGGTTAGGCTACAGGACTGTCTTCCAACCATGTTGCTGCCTCCTCTCCTTGGCCTGTTCATAGATTCTTTTTACATATATTTCTCATGCTTCTTTTTTAAACGATACATGTAGCATCATAGATCATGTGATGTTAGATTATAAGATATTATGAATCTTTTATTTTTAAAATATATTTTTGGTTTATTTATTTTTATTTTATGTATATGAGTGTTTTGCCTGCAGGCATGTATATGTACCACATGCATGCTGGTGCCTGTGGAGGTCAAAAGAGGGCTTCAGATCCCTTGGAACTGGAGTTATAGGTGGTTGTAAGCTACCATGTGGGTGCTGGGAATAGAATCTGAGTCCTCTGAAAGAGCAGCCTGTGAGCTGCTGAGCCAGCTCTCTTGCCCCTATTGTGTGTGTGTGTGTGTGTGTGTAACCAGAGAACAGCAATGTCTCCTGCTCTCTTATTCCTTATTCCTGTATTCCCTTACAGAACCAAAAGCTCTATCTCTGCTAAGGTGGCTGGCCAGCAAGCTCCCAGGACCTGTCTGTCTCCACCTCTCAATGCTGGGGTTACAGGCAAAGGCAGCAGAATACACACTATTTGATAGTGTGACTATTTGATAGTAGAGGGAGGGATAAAGCCTTATTGAACAAAGCCAAAGTTGAGAGCGGGAGAAGGAAGTAGAGGAGCAGGAACACTGGATCCATCTGGTGAGATGAGCCGGAACTGGAATACTCACCACCCTTTAGGCAGACAGCTTCCTGGGGCTTCTCTCCTGACAAGTCTAGGCAAATGCAAAGTATTGCTTTATCTATGGCTACCCTCCATCACTTTCCAGCAGTGATGTCCTGTAGATTACTGTATGTTGAATATGAACTGTCCTCCTAATGTATTTTAAGACTTGGCTGGCAGGTGATGGATTTTGGAAAGTGACTGGATCCTGAGGGATCTGACTGAATTAATGGTCACTCCTTTGATGAATGCCCAATTTGTGGCATTATTAGGAAGTGGTAGAAAGTAGGAGGTGGGACCGGGTTGGAGGAACTAGATTGCAGGGCATGTCTTTGAAGAGTGAGTCTTGTTCCTGGTGCCTTCCTGTCTCTTCTCTTGCTTCCTGGCCACCCCAATGTGAGCCTCTTTGCTTAACTATATGCTCCCCACCATGATTTTCTACCTCACCTTAACCTAAAAGCAGTGGAGCCAGATAAACCATGTATGAAACCTTTGAAACCATGAGCCAAGATGAATCTCAGGCATTCTGACAGAGCAGCTAAAAAACCAATACATCATGGAATTGACCCAATGTGGTCTTAAGAAAAAAGATACATAAATAGGGGTTAGGAGTAACATCATTCTTCACCCTTATATGAAGACTCTGAAATAGCCACACTAAACAATCAAACCTTGATATTCATTCAATTCTATAGTCCTAGA
>NW_008340872.1:4825083-4853428 GCF_000622305.1 Nannospalax galili | reverse complement strand
TATAATATAATATAATTTTTCTTGTCCTTATTCCCTAAACAATATAGCATAGCTATTTATACAACATTCACACTGTATTAGATGAAAGTAATCTAGAGGTGACCGGAAATACACTGGAGAAGGATTGGCATGGTGGTGTACTTCTGTAATCCTGGAGCTTGTGAACCTGAGGCAGGCAGATTGTAAATTTGAGGCTAGCCTGGGCTGCATAGCAGTGAATTCCAGGCCAGCCTGTGCTATATAGCAAGATTATTTTTAAAATCCTTAAAGTATAGGAGTACAGTATGTCAGTTGTGGCAAATGATATCCCATTTTATCTCAGAGATTTGTGTCACAGGTAATTGTATCTACGGGAGTCCTGGGATCTGCATTTTATAGATACTGTATGAGTCAGGGGTCTCTAGAGAAACAGAACCATTAGAATGAATATGTATTGCAGAGGATTTGTTAAATTTGAAATACAGGCTGGGTAGTCCAACAATAACTGTCCACTGGAGGGACTGAGAAGCTGGTAGCTGCTTAGTACATGACGCTGGAGGCCTCAGTAGTCCCAATCCAGTATTGAAGGCCTGGAGGATTCCCAGAGAACTGCTGGTCCTCAGTCCATATCAGAAGGAAGAAAAGCTGGGGTTCTGATGTCAGCAAAGGATAGAACAGCAGCAACAGAGCAGATGCACTCACCAGCAAGGAGCAAGGGTGGGCAGGCAAAATGCAGTCCTGCTCTCCCTCAGACCGTTTTATATCTGGGTTGCCATGGGAATGTGCTTCCCATTCTGGGGGAGGGTCTTCCCACATTCTCAGTTAATTATTCCAGGAAATTCTAATTGATTTCAGAGCCAATCAAGTTGGACATGGAGAATACCAAGGGAAAACTATTACCCACCTAGCTCATGCCTTGTATCTGTGTGATGTGACCACACCCAGGTGTTTCTCAAGTAGGAAACGGTTTGCTACCTCCCAGCAGGCTTCAGAAAAGTTGGTCTCTGGCTGCTTACTGGTTTCCTTTTTCTTTAGGAGTGATGGGTCCTCTTGGTTGGAGGGAGCCCTTCATGGCTGATAGCCATCAGATTGTCCTTGCTTTCCCCTCTCTGTCCTTTATTCCTTCCTTCACCCCTGTCAATAGAGCCTTGGAATGATTCCTTAGAAGACTGTTTTGCCTTCATTGCTGTCAGCAATCCCATTCTGTATTTCCCCATCATTCATTGTAAAAGTAGGACCATGGGGCTGGGGGTGGGGGATGGCTCTGTGGTTAAGAGCACTGGCTGCTCTTGCAGAGAACCCTGATTCCCAGTACCCACATGATGGCTAACAACTGTTTGCAACTCCAGTTTCAGGGGATCTGACACCTTCTTCTTACCCCGATGGGCATTGTATAACACAGGTGCACTTCCAAACATGCAGGCAATATACTCATACATATAAAATTAAAAAATACTAAAAAAAAACTTGGGGCTGGAGAGTTGGGTCAGTCGTTAAGAGCACTGGTTGCTCTTCCAGAGGACCCAGGTTCAATTTCCAGTACCCACAACCATCTGTAGCTCTAATTCCAGGGGATCCAATGCCCACTTCTGACCTCTTGCATGACATGGGTGCATTTATATACATTGAGGCAATACAATAATACACATAAAATAAAAATAATAAATAAAATATATTAAAAAAGTAAAAGTAGGAACATGTCTTGTGTTCCCTGTAAGCATTATTCACATTACAGATGAGTGCTGCCTGGTGGAAGTTTCTGCCACGATAGAATTGTTCTTTGTCTCCACTGTCCACAGCATCACTAAGCACAGGCAGCCTTTGAGTGTTTCAGACGTGGCTTGTGGCTGGTGAGGAACCACACTTACATAGTCACATGTGCCTGTGGCTGCAGTAGTGAGCGATGCAGTACAGAGCATGCTTGCATTTCCAGTTGCCATGTCTTCGTTAGGTCACCCTGGCCCACTCCTTCATGGTCTCTAGACTCTAATGTAGAGGCAGTAAGCACTCAGCCTTGTGCTCTGTAATTTCTGCAGCACTCAGACTCTTTACATGGTGAGTGGGAGGATGGGCCAGGCAATAGTCACAGAAATATTAGAAATCAGGGTGAGAAAATTTCAGTTCTTGGCAAAGCATGCTCTTTATTGACACCAGCTTTTGAATAAAGGGAAGCAAAGGCTAAATCCCAAAATGAGACGACTGAGCCGCAGGTGGATCGTATTTCTATTTCACTTCAATGCGTGTTTAAACTAATATAAGTTATTAGAGTCATGCATGCTTGAAGGTAGTATATTATCCACATTTTAGGAGAAAGCTAAGCACAACCAGAAAAGAATTCAAAGAGTTCCGAGTTTACACAGAGGAAAGTAGCTTGGGCTGCATTCAAGCTGCCAACACGGTTATCACCTCTTCAGGATGGAAGAAGCTGGTGATGCTGGTGGGATGCTGGAGATGATTGGGAAAGGTTGATTTACACAAAGATGTTCCTGGAAGAACACAGGGACAAGGGATTTTCAGGGCAGAGAAAAGATAACTCATTTTGTTAGCAATCTTCAAAGGCAACTTGGAGTCTTGTAAGGAGGAAGTGGCTGGGGTGATGAAGTGGAAAATGCTGTGCTTTTGGAAAAAGGCAGGATCCACAGTGGCCCATCATGTCAGGGAGTAAGGAAAAGGGTCTGCTTCAGAGAGAGACAGACAGAAAAAATATAAAGGATGATTCTCGGACTTGGAGGAGGGTCTCTGGCTTGAATAGTAGGTAGTTCTTTTATTATTATTTCTTCGTCCAGTCCTATTGGCTCACACAGGCTGCCATACAGAACACCACGGGCGGCTTATCTACAGGAATTCACTTTTCAGTTGTTCTAGAGACTGAAAGTTCAAGATGTCAGTTGATTTGGTTCCTGGTCAGGGCTCTTTCCTGACTTTGCATTTCTCACCATATCCTCAGACTACAGAGAGAACACTGGTCTCTTCATTCTCTTACAGAAGTACTAATCCCACCACGAGGAGCTCACACTCCATACCACACCTAAATCTCAACATGAACCCAGACTGTTCATACCTTTTGATCTCAGAATTGGGGCCTCACCACTGAGAACATAAATTTCTGTTAAGTCACCAGCTCTGACGCTTTGTGATGGCAGCCATGGCAATAGAATACTACACCTAGTAGCTTTCCACACAGCTCTGTGCATTCTCCACTTTAGAACTTGACAGCCTCAAAGAGGCCTAGTCCCAAAGGGAGGGGCCTGGATCTGAACATGTTGATAACTCTGGTGGGCTGGGTGCTGTGGGTGAGCAGAAATCCACTGCACCTCCCTGAAAGTTCATGCAGCAGCATGCAAGATTCAGGCTCCGAGAGCTGGTACTGTTTTAGGGAAAACAGAACCTTGTTTTCCTGATTACACTCCGCTATTGCTTGAATATATCTCCCCAAAAGGACGGGTTGGAAACTTATTCCCTGATGTGATAGTGTTGGAAGGTGGGGCCTCATGGGAGGTGTTTGGGTAACAAGGGCTCTACCCTCAGGAATGGATCTTTGCCTGTAGAAGGCTTGTGTCTGCTCATCCAAACTCTGTCTCTCCATCTCTGTCATTCTATTATGTGGTAGATGTAGCAAGAAGGCACCAGGTACTGGCTCTTCCATTTTGGATCTTGTAGACTCCAGAATTGTGCTAAATATGTCTGTTTATTGTAAACTAACCAGGCTCAGGTATTCTGTTGTAGCTGTACAAAATCCTGGCCAGCAAATCCCTCTCATTCATATACCTGCTGTCTACATGAATAACAGTAAACTAAAAAAGAATAGCACACACGTCTCTCATCCTCTATACACACCCGTCAAACATCTGAGCCAGGCTCTCAGCTAGCTTAGAGGAACAAGAGGGACAAAATGAAGCAAGGCCCTGACCCTTCATAGCTGTGATAAGTCCCATGGGGGAGACTGTAGATCCTGCGAAGCCTACTTAAGCACAGCAGGTTTTGAGAATTTTTGGAGGGAAGAGATCACATGGGGTGAAATGGAAGTAGGAATGCTTCATGGAGAACAGATACCAGGCTGGACCACACAGAAATCATGAGACCTGGATGGGCAACAGTGGCCAGGGAGTCTCCAAATAGAATAGAAGGTATTTCAATACACAGGAGAGAGCAGTTAGGGCTGGGGATGTAGCTGAAGTGGTAGCAGTGCTTGTCTAGCATGCATTAGAGCTCTGTGTTTGACTCCTAGCACCACATAAAACCTGGTGTAATTATCACATGCTGTAATCCCAGTGTTTAGGAAGTGGAGGCAGGAATCAGGACTTCAAGGTCATTCTCTGCTACATGGAGAGTTCAAAGCTGGCCTGGGCTACATGAGACCCTGCCTCAAAACAAAAACAAAATGAAAGAGGTAAGCTTCATGAGTGCATGGGGTATATAGAAAGCTAAGTGGATGTGACTGAGTCCTTTGATCCGAAAGAACAGAACAGGAAATCTACAGAGACAGAGGGCTTGTAGATGTCTGGGGTTGGGGACCAAGGGGGAGGGTAATCTGCTATTGAGCACAGGGCTCTTTGAGGGAGAAGGGTATGATACAATTTTTCTAAAGTAGGTTGTAATGGTTGCATTAATATGCTCAACTGTAGGATTCTGCACTTTAAATGAGCAAATTGTATGGTCTGTGAGTTGCAACTCAAATAAGCTGTCAGAAGGAGAGAATCTAGTTACAGCAAAATAAATATAGAAGGATCCTGACTGTAGAAAATTCAGAATCCAGTAGCAGTGAGCAATGTCATTTAGGAAGAGGTAATACGCCTGCAGTCAAAGGAATGATTGTACAAATGTCAGAGTGTGTCAGGTCTATGAAGCCAAAGGGGAATGACTGAGGGAGGGAGCAGAGACGATGA
Source organism: Nannospalax galili (assembly GCF_000622305.1). NCBI lineage: Eukaryota > Metazoa > Chordata > Mammalia > Rodentia > Spalacidae > Nannospalax > Nannospalax galili. The sequence goes on along the minus strand of NW_008340872.1, from coordinate 4,848,563 downwards.
ACAGCCAGGGGCTGGAGAGATGGCTCAGTGGTTAAGAACACTGGTTGTTCTTGCAGAAGACTCGGGTTCAAATCCCAGCACCCACATGGCAGCTAACAACTGTCCGTAACTCTAGCACCCCAGGGGGTCTGACAGCCTCTTTGGACCTCTGTGGGTACTGCACAACACGGGTGCACTTACCTACATATAGGCAGTATATGCATACACATAAAAAATAATAAATAAAATTTTTTAAAAAGGAGCACTGGCTCCTCTTGCAGAGGACCTGGGTTTGGTTCCCAACACCTACATGGTGGCTAATAACCATCCATAACTACAGTTCCAGGGGTTCTGATGCCCTCTCTGGCCTCTATGGGCACTGTATTGAAATGGCAAAACTAACTCCATTTTGTTTTGACTTTTGCTTTACTCTATGTTTTTGCCCAGTCATTTCCACCACAGGCAGCCAAACAGAACATTGCATGAAACATTGTTTCAGGAAGCACATTGTTTCAACTACAAGTACAGGTAGCATGTCCAAGTAGCACGTCCAGGTAACATGTCCTCCCACCTATACTGGCAACTCCATGGAGCCCATTTTTTTCTACAATCCTGAGAAATTTGTTTTTTCCTAACCAAAACTTTTTGTTAACTGAAAACTTCTTTGTTAACTGACCTGCCCCTGATCTGATATAACTATGGTGATCTGATGTTAACTATGGTTATTAACTTTGTCCCTGGCATGGTACAATTTATAAACCCTGCCCTACTTCTCTTGGAGTCCAGAGTTCTTTGGGGCCCTACCCCTCTCTGAATGCTGGCTTCTTTTGCTAGCTAGCTAGCTAGCTAATTCAACTATCACCATGTGGCGTTCCTCTGTGCCTCTTGCTTGGTATTACAGCATGACAGCGGTGCACCAACATACATGCAGGAAAAACACTCATACACATAGAATAAAAATAAATAAATCTTTTTAAAAATGAGCTAGCTAGCTAAATAAGAATAAGTAAAATAAGATAAAGGGAAAGAACAAAGGAGAAAGAGGCACAGGGAGGCTGAGCAGGGTCCTGAGAGCCAGGTAACATTTATACCTAAGCAGACAGTCTGGAGCAGGTGAAAGTATTTGTGCAGCATTCGGAGAGAACAGCAGGTTAGAAAGGGACCTGGCTCTGCACGCAGAATGCATGGGGCAAGAAGGGACTCCAGGTGACAAGAAGCATCAAAGAGTGATGTCAGGGTCTGGGTGTGTTTGGTGGGGCAGAGGTGGTATGGGTGTCATGGAAGAGAACAAGAACCATGAGGCAGCGTCAGCTCCTCAGAGTGGATGAAGGATGGATGGTAATTCCCAGGGTGAGATGGGCAGATTAGGAGGAAGGGCTGCAAAGGAGAGAACAGCTTAGTTTTGGCACCTGAGATATATAAGAATTGCTTCCTTCCCCATCAGGTGAAGTAGCTTATACCTTTAATCCCACCCTGGAGGCCGAGGCAGGTGGATCTCTATGAGATCAAGGCTAGGGAGATCCTGTCTCAAAAAACCAAAAGCAAAAGTAAAAACAACAGAAAGAAATGCCTCCCCTACAAAATGAGGGAACTCATTGTACCTGCAACTCTCAGCGGGTTCCTAGGTAACTGGGGGCCTTTCCAAATTCTTTTTGCCTGCTTCCTTGAGCTCACCCCTGCTTGACAGTCTTATGCCAGTAGGTATCCTGGTAGCATCTGCTGTCCTGGCTTGCATAACCTCCCAGACTCAGGAGGAGAAGGTAAGTGATACTCTGACTCTAGGGGCTTAGTCTGGGGTCATGGAAGTGCATGTTTACTGGGTGCTTTCTGCTTTTCTGCTCTGAAAATTCTCCCTGCTTACAATTTTTTTTTTTGAGACATTGTCTCCCTGTAGTCTCAGCTGGATTTGAGCTCAATATGTAGACCAGGCTGGCCTTGATCTTGAAGAGATATGCCTGGCTCTGCCTCTGGAGTGCTAGGATTAAAGGTGTGTGCCACCATGCCCGGCCCTGCTTACATTGTTTTGACTTTAGACTCCCATCTACCTGGAAACCTTTCTTGCCTCCGTCTAAGAGAAGAGCAACAATGAAGGCCTAGGGAAAAGACTCCTAGACTACAACATGGAACTTGAATGGACATTTTCTTTTCCAGGTGGAGGAGCAGGTGTTTGGTGCCAAGTGGGAGACACCTTGATTGGAGCAGCAAGAGAGAGTTGCAAGAAGCCATGGAAAACCTGCCTGGTTATGCAGTTTGAACTTGATATTTTTCCCTATGGCTAGTGAAGGTTTTGAAGCTGACAGTGACATGATCGATTTCCACCTGCATCTAATGAGCACTTACTGTATGCCAGGGGTTGGGTATATGATGTCATTAATCTCTTCCGTGATTCTCAGTGGGCAGATGTGATCTCCACTGATTGATCCATCCACTCATCGTTCTTTAAAATTGAGAGACCCTTTTGTCTAGTCTCAGAATTCATGTTTATTGGGCAGGTGAAGAAACGGAGTCTTCATTCTTAGACAAATTTTTGAAGGGCTGTAATTAAGAGAGGCATGTCCAAGACTCAAGCTCAGGAAAACAGACTTGTTGCATAGAACTGTCTTCTGACAGACTGAGCGTGGACAGACGCCATCCTCCCAAGCTTCGTTTCACCCGCTTGCCTAGGATCATCATAGTTAAGCTTGGAAATCAGAGGCTGGGAGAGTCAGCCACACCTCCCAACCAACCAGTCAGTCCTGGTGTCACGAGGGGGAGGGGCTAAGGATGTAGAAACTGAGGAAGTGGACGGGAGGCTCTCTCACCATTTTGTGGGGTTGTGGGGGCGTCATCATCCATGCTTGGATGGAGACTTTCCAGTGTGGCCCTAGGAGTGGAGCACCCACACTCCTGTAAGCAAACCCTCACCCACTTTACAGTAAGTAAGCCCAATAAACTCACTGATCTTCCAGAGTGTAGTTTGGCAAAAATCATACCTCTGTTTGTTGTAAGAGCCAAGAGGGGCAGTGGACATTGTTTATACCTGTCAGGAGGAATTTTAGCTATAAGACTTTAAGGTCTGGTCTTATTTCTTCACCAGGTACTGCTCAGCTCAGATTGGGAGACCATCTCTCTTAAGAATTGAGTTTTTGAAAGGGAGGGCAGGAGGATGGGGCAGTAATGTATCCAACTCTTAGGGATGAACTGTGTCAGTCATGTCTAAGCTAATATCATTTGTAGGGTACTCAGGTTGCTGTCCCCTTGTAAAGTAAAATTTACTGTCGGGAGGTACACTGTGTCGCTCTCAGCTTTCAGGCCCACTGGGAGGTGTGCTGTGACCCTCTCTCCCCATGCTGTCCTTATGACCAACCAACAAAAACTACAGTTTAGAGAATGGAATAAAGATATTTCTTTGGGCTTTCTTATAGAGCTCATGACGTCCAGGAGGGGGTTACTTACAAAGGCACGGACACCCATGGGCCTTTTTCCCTACATCTCAGCTGAGCTTTCCAGATCTTTCACCACTGGCCCAAGATGATGGAGCGCCCACCTCCTCCCTGGCTTCTTCTGTGTCTACCCTTAGTCCTTCGCCTCATGTAATTGAAGATGATGGATTGGGTGGGAGGGGTGACTGTCTCCTTCCCTTCCTATGGAGTCCCTTAGGGTTGAAACATCCAACTGTCGCTAGTCATTTTGGAGGACATGCCTATCCAACACCACTTTATGGGTGCTGGGGGGTTATATGGCCAGGTTTTGATCAATGGTGAAGGTTTGAAAAAATTATTTTGGTCCCCTGATAGAAGGCAGGAACAGTAAGGGATGACTGCCTCACTGCATCCTGGTTTTCAAAATAAAATACCCAAGGCTGGGTGACTTGGGACCAAAAGAAGTTTATTTAGCTCAGTTTCTTTAGCAGAAAGGCCAAGATCTGGTGTCTGTATCTGGCAGCCTCTGTGAAAATCCCTAGACTCTGTCCCAACATGGCGGATGGCAGGAACCTGCAGGAATCTTGTAGGAACTGTGCGAGCAAGGCATGCAACTTTATGTAGGAGAGGAAGCACCTTTATGTAGGTGGTTGCAGGCTCTTTATAACAACTCACCTTCAAAGGTGATGATGCCTTTCATCATCTCTGAAAAGACCCCTTCCACCTCACTACTTTACATTGGAAGCCAGGTCTCCATTACATGAACCCTATGAGACATACTCCACCCACATCCACATCATAGCAGAGGGAAAACAAAGTCCCCTACGTTGAGCCTGGAGCCGTTGTAAGACTGATCCTAATTGAATGGGATGACCATATTCTGGAGAATAATTACATGTTCAAGTAACAACTCTCTTGTGTGTATATGGGGATGTGTGTGTGTGTGTGTGTGTGTGTGCACATATGCATGTGTGTGTAGAAACCAGAGGTCAATCTCAGTTACCACACCTCAGGAGCCGTCCACCTTGTTTTTTGAGAAAAGATATCTCATTGGGACCTAAGATTTGTCAAACCTGCTAGACTGACTGGCCAGTGATCCCCAGTAAATTAGCCTGTGTCTACTCCCCAGGAGTGATTTTACAATCGCATGACAGCACACCTGGCTTTTGTATATGGGTTCTAGGGATCAAACTCAGCTGTCTTTCCAGGCTAACAACTGTTTTGAAGGAAATTAACAGTGTCTTCCATTCTATGGGAAGTATAATTACCTTTGAGAAATGTTTTTGCAAATAAAAAAGGCTGCTGGGATTTAACAGAACAAGCGTGTTGGGGTGGGAGAGGAATCACAGAAGATGACTTCTGATTGCACCAAAACATCAGTAACACAAGCACTCTCCCATTCATCTTGCTGTCCCTGTCCTCCCTTTGTGTTTGTCATTTTCTTGTCTTCCTCCCATCCCCAGAGTCTTTCATGACATTTCCTGCTCTAGATCTTTTTTCTCCTCAAGAAATCATCTTAGTGTCTAAAGTACCACCCTCCCCCAGAAGCATTAAGCAGAATGGGAAACAAGGCATCTGTGGTATCCTCAGGAACACAGAGTTTAGGTTTCTGCCTCCAATACTTGTAAGAGTTTGACAGAAACACAATGAGAGTCAACATGGAAGAAATTTCTTTATTCACAAAAAACAGATGGAGCATGTGGGCTTCATGTGGGCTCTAGGAAGGAGAGGTTGGGGGGGGGGTCGCAAGTGGGAGGAAAGGACTAAAAGGAAAGTAGGGGGTGGCTTTGAGATGTTCAGCACACAGAATGAGAACAAAGCAGAATGCCTTCCTCCCTGACAGGCTCACCTGGGTGTCCTGCCTCTTCCTTGTTGGCTTATTATAGCAGCTAGCCCATGGTCAGCTGGAGGTCATGAAGAATATGATGATGATACCGACATGCTATCTCTGCTCTTCCTTCCTTAAACTCACAATCCTGTCTAGTTATGAAACAAATGCCACATGACACCAAACCAAGGTACATTCTAAAACATTACTTATCAGTACTTTTTAAAACTGTAAGGTGGGGGGGTGGTGCTGGAGAGATGGCTCAGCAGTTAAGAGCACTGACAGCTTGTGCAGAGGACCTGGGTTTGATTCCCAGGACCCACATGGTGGCTAACAACTGTCCATAACTCCAGTTCCAGGTGATCTGATGCCCTCTTCTGACCTCCTCAGGCATTGCATGACATGGGTGCACTTACATACATGCAGACAATATACTCATACACATAAAAAAATAAAATGTTGAAAAAAAATTGTCAAGGCCACCCAAAACAAGGAAAATTCAAGGAACTGTCACAGCCAAGAGTCACCTACAGAGAAATAAAAACTAAATGCAGCATGGCCCCCTAGATGGAGCCCAGGAACAGGAAAAGGATGTAAGGTTAAGGGAAATGTGAGTGAGGACTTTAGCTCTTTAATTATGACAAACATAGTTCACTAATTGAGAAAAATTTACTAAGAGGTTGTAATAGGAAAGTGACTGAGCGGGGAGAGACTGAGGAATACCCTATATTAGCTTTACAGTTTCTCTCCGAATCAAACTTGGGTTTGGTATTAAAATTTTATTTGACAAACAGCAACTTCAAGATTGAGCGGTCCAGTCCCTACTGAGTTCAGACACAAAAGGGTAATCTTAAGAATGCTATGCCAGGGGCTGGAGAGATGGCTCAGTGGTTAAGAACACTGGTTGTTCTTGCAGAAGACCTGAGTTCGAATCCCAATACCCACATGGCAGCTAATAACTGTCTGTAACTCCAGTTCCAGGGGATCCGAATGCCTCTTCTGTCCTCTGAGGGCAATGCACGACACAGGTACACTTACCTACATGCAGGCAATACACTCATATACATAAAATAAAAAAAATAAAAAATATATATACAAAAGAATGTTATGCCAAAATACTTGGTAATTTAGATGAAAAGGACAAAAGTGTTAAAAGACTTGAAGTTAATCTGGGCACAAACCTAAACCTATATCTACTAAGAAAATTTAATACTTTATTAACACCTCCCCCCAATGTGGAGATCTAGTTAACTCCATTGGAAAATTCTACCAAATGTTTCAGGAAAAAATAAAGTCAATTCTACCCAAAATATTCCAGAAAACTGAAAGTGATGCTTTTAATTCTACGAGGCCAGAATTATTCTCAAATTAAAACCAAAAAAATAAGAAATCTGCAGACTAGGGCTGGCAAGATGGGTCAGTGGGAAAAGCACTTGCTGTGCAAGCCTGTTGACCTGAATTTGATCCCTGGAACCCACGGAGGAAAAAGTGAGCCCACTCCTGAAAACTGTCCTCTGACTTATTCATGTGCACAAAGTCTGTACCATAGTGCCACACATACAACACAACACACACACACACACACACACACACACACACACACACACTAAATAGGATAAAACAATTTAAAGAAGCCAGGCGTGGTGGCACACACCTTTAGTCCCAGCACTTGGGAAGCAGAGGCAGACAGATCTCTGTGAGTTCAAGGCCAGCTTGGTCTCAAAAAGACCAAAAAAAAAAAAAAAAATTAAAGAAATCTGAAGAGCAATAGACTCATGAATATAGGTGCAAAAAATGTTTGAGAAAATTTAACAAATTGAACTCAACAATATATAAAAGGAAATCCATCTCTGTACCTATCTATCTCTTGACTAAAGGTAGTTTGTCTCAGCAATGCAAAGTTCATTTAGCATTTGAACATCAATCAATGTAGCTAATATTAATGCTGATAATATAAAAATAACTCATATGAACAGATTCCATATTAACAGAATGCACAATTTTTTTTTAAAGAAAGCATACAGTTATCTCAATAGATAATGGGAAATGTCTTTGATAAAATTCAACAGCCATTTCAGAAAAACATTCTCAGCAAGTTAGAAATAGAAGGTTCTTTCATCCTGGTAAAAGGTATCCATTAAAACCAACAGCTACCATGAGAACCAAGACAAGGACACCCACCACTGTGTGCATCATTGTACTAGAGTTGTCCTCTAGAGCAATCATGCAAGAGAGAGAAAGAAATCTCATCTACACTGTTAAGGAGGAAGTCATTGTGGCTTTGTTTTCAATGATATGTCTCATATATGTACAAAATTCTACGGAGCCTGTAGCAAATGTGTTAAAGGTGATGAGTGAGGTTAGGCATTTGCAGGGTATAACACGAATAGACAAAAATCAACCATTTCCATGAGTTATCTACAAACAATTGAAAACTTTAAAATATAGCATTTATAGTATCACAAAATTTGGAGTATTTAAATGTAAAACTAAGGAAAAAAAATCAGTCACTGAAAACTACATAATACTGCTAAAATAAAGAGCTAAATAATGTGATATATCATGTTTATGGACTGGAGGACTGGAAGGCTTATATATTTTGAATGTGAAATGTCCTTCACCAGCTCATGGGTTTGAACATTTGGTCCCCAGCTAATGGCGCTGTTTTGGGAGGTAGAGAAAACTTTTGGACATGGGTAGGTGTCCAGAGTTCAAAAGAACCAGAGTTCTCTCAGGGTCTCTTGTGCTATCAGACAAACCATATAACATATTTCTATGTGAATTTATTATAGTTATATATTGGGGGGGGCAGTGAAGAAACTCACGGAGACTAACGGCAGGCACCCAGCACCCAGCTCTGCTCACTGTTCCAGATCGCCCACAGTCTCAGTTAACTTTCGCCCACGCATCTTGGGCCGGCAGTCTCAGTCCAGGTCAGTAAATGTGGTGAGACAAACGGCCATCTTTTCTCAGCAGCAGGCCACGCCCCTTGGAGGAACCAGGCCTCTGGGACACAGTAGGGCTCTACCACAAGATCTTGAAGGGTGTGGCCTGGCTCTGTTTCTGGCCTGAGCTCTCTGCTTCTTAGTCTGCAGATGTGTGAAGAAGTTGCTCCCTCAGAACCTGCTGCTCTGGACCAAACCAGTTCTAGTCACTATAACTTCTCAGCCAAGATGGCCTGTATATCTTCAAACTGTGAACCAGAATAAATCCTTCCTTTCTTAAGCTGCTTTTTGCCAGGTCACAGCAATGGGAAAAGTAATTCATACAAGATCCTAATGATTTTTAAGCTTTTAATTAATTAATTTTAATTTTATATGTGTGTTTGGCCTGAATGTATGTAAGTACAATACTTGTGTGCAATGCCTGCAGAGATCAGTAGAGGGTGTGGTATCCCCTGCAATTGGAGTCAAGGACAGGGGTTAGCTGCCACATAGGTTCTAGACACTGAACCCAGGTCCTCTGCAAGAACAGCCACTGTTCTTAACTGCTGAGTCATCTCCCCAGGTCCAATAATCCAACACTTTTAGAATGCAAATCATCTCCAAATTGATCTACAGTTCCAAAACATTTCAATTACAGTCACAGCAGAACTTTTTTTGAAAAAAATTTATTTTATGTCTATGAGTGTGTTGCCTGCATGTATGTGAGTGCACCCATGTCATGCAGTGCAGCGGAGGTCAGAAGAGGGCTTCGGATTCCCCTGGAACTGGAGTTAAGGACGGTTCGTAGATGCCATGTGGGTGCTGGGAATCGAACCCGGGTCCTCTGTAAGAGCAGTCAGTGCTCTTAATCACTGAGCCATCTCTCCAGACCCAGCTGACTTCTTTTGGAGTAGAAATGGATGGGTTATTTCTAAACCCCCTATAGAAATGAAAAAAACTCAGGATAACAACTTTGAAAAATAAGAACAAATTTGGAAAACATATCACATTACCTTAAATTTATTATAAAATTATGGTAACCAAAATAGCATGGCATTACTTAATAGACAAATAGAAAAGATCAGAAAGTTCAGAAATAGTCCACACATATATACAGATAACTGATTTTCAAGGCACAATGACAGTTCAATTGAGAAAGGGTAGAATTAAAAAATTTTTTAAATTTTATGTGCATGAGTGTTTTGCCTGCTTGTGCATAAGCGCACCCATGTCATGCAGTGCCCTTGGAGGCCAGAATAGGGTGTAGGACCCTTTGGAACTGGAGTTTCAGATGGTTGTTAGCTGCCATGTGGGTGCTAGGAACCAAACCCAGGTCTTCTGCAAGAATAGCTAGTGCTCTTAACCAGTAAGCCATCTCTCCAGCCCCGAGAAAAGGTAGTGTTCTAAACGTGGTACTTGAGCAATTAATTGTACATCCACATGAAGAAATATAAACATCAATCAGTAACTTATATGATATACAAAAATAACTTACTGGATAATAGGCCTAAGTGTAAAATGCAAAACCATGAATATTTGAATAAAACATAAAAGTGTTACAGATTGGGGTCATGCAAAAGCTGTTAAAATAACACCCAAACATCATGCACAGAAGAGGAAAATTGATAAACTGACCTCATCAAAATTAAGATCTTTTCTCTTCATAAGTCCCCATAAAAGAATGAAAAACAAACCATAGACAGGGAGAGAAAATTTTCAAATCATATCTCTGATAAAAATTTGCATATGGAGGCTGGGCAGGGTGGCACACGCCTTTAATCCCAGCACTTGGGAGGCAGAGGCAGGCGGGTCTTTGTGAGTTCGAGGCCAGCCTGGTCTACATAGTGAGTTCCAGGATAGCTGGGGCTACAGGGAGACCCTGTCTCAAAAAGACAAAAAAATAAATAAATAAAAAGAAAAAAAAATTGCATATGGAATATTGAAAGCATGTTCAAAATTTAATGATACAAAATAATAATCTATTTTTAAAATGAGCAAAAGATTTGGGCCAACATTTTTGCCCAACATGACATATGGGTGGTAAATAAGCATATGGAAATATGTTCCAGATCATTGTCATTAGAGATAAGCGAAGCTTCTGCACTGCTAGTGGGAATGTCAAATGGTACAACTGCATTGGCAACCAGTTGGGTGATTCTTTGTTTTGGGACAGGGTCTCACTATGTTGTCCTGGATAGCCTTGAACTGCAGTTGGAGAATTCTTAAAAGTTAATTATAGGGGCTGGAGAGATGGCTCAGTGGTTAAGAACACTGGTCGTTTTTGCAGAAGACCAGGGTTTGAATCCCAGCACCCACATGGTAGCTAACAACTGCCCGAAACTCCAGTCCCAGGGGATCCGACAGCCTCTTCTGACCTCCGTGGGCATTGCATGACATGGGTGCACTTGCCTACATGCAGGCAATACATGCATATACATAAAATAAAAATAATAAATTTTAAAAAGTTTTTTAAAAAGTTAAATATAGCTCTACGATATGACTCATAACCATTCCATCTTTGTACACACACAAAAAAGTCAAAGGGGCTAAGGATGCAGCTCAGTTGGTAGAGTACTTGACTAACATGCATGAAGCCTTGGGTTCCATCACTAACACTACATAGACCAGGCATGGTGCCATATGCCTATATTCTAGGCACTTGGGAAGTGGAGATAGGAAGATCAGAAGTTCAAGCTCATGAGTGGCTATCTAGTAGGTTTGAGGCCAGCCTGGGATACACGAGACCCTGTCTCAAAAAGACAAAAAGGATTAAGAGTTTATGTTCATGCAGAGACTCAACATGAGTAGTTGTATCCACGGCATTTTTAATAGCTCTGAGCTGGAAACAATAGAAATGTCCATGAACAAATGGATAGAGAAGCAAACTGTGGGTATAGTAGCACAATAATATATTACTGCACAATAAAAAGGAAAGGACTATTGACACATGGATCAATCTCTAAATCATTATGTGATGGAACCCAGCCAACATATATACTATATGGTTCTGATTTTTATGCAATTACAGAAAAACAAAGTAATGGATCTATAGCAACAGGAAGCTGCTTAAATGGGCTGAATAGGGTAGAGAGTGAAAAGGAAGGCATGAGGAATTTTTAGGAGGAGGTGGGTGTGTGTTCATTGCCCATAATGGACTATGGATGCTTTCAGGCATATGTCAACATGTTGAATTACTCATAGTAAATGCACACCTTGTGTTGTACATAGCTATAACTCAGTATATTTTATTCTTAGGAAATAATCACAGATATCATAATGTATTTATAGAAATGGTTATTACAGAAATATTTACAATAGCATAAAATCAGTTTCAGATTAAATGTCCAATAATGGGAGAATGTTTTCGACATTGTAAAAATCAGCATTAGACACTTATGCAATGTAAGATTTGTGATGAACTTTTCATTGACCCAGGGAAAGGCACACACCTGAAGAAAAGCAGGATATAAATCCCTGAAGTATAATCACGATTCAGCTGCCTTCTCCCCCTTACACACACTCATAGCTAGAATGAAGGAGATGTATAAGTTATCTGCAGGTGGTGATAGTGTAGTTACTTTTCTATTCTTAGTTGTTCTTTTACCCCCTCCCATATTTACTGAATTGTATGACAATTAATATTTTTAATCTAGAAAATAGCTTTTCTTTTAAAGACAAGGAATTACCTAGACTGATGAAAATATTGAGCCATAAACCATCAGGTACCTGTTTGCTCTTGTATGTTGCTGGCCACTTGGGTATGTGTTAGGCTTACACATTTGTTTGTGGCTGATTATATTTCTAGTCAAAGTGTTTTGTTCTCTTCTTATAGGTAGAATATATCAATCGAGACTTAGCCATGTGACTCACTTTAGCTAATGGGATGTGAGCTAATATGATTACACCATGGGAACAGAAGCTATTTTTTGTTGCACTTTTTAATGGAATTTTTTAAATTTTCATACAAAATAGTTTGATGGCATTTAGCTCTGCTCCCCTTTCTGCATCTCCTCCCCTCCGCCACCCAGTGAACTCTCATATAATATGACCTATAGAGTATGATTTGTATCCCTCAATGTCCTTCAGTGTTGGTATTTCTTACCCACTTCCCCATGTCTATGCTGGGATTGTTGTCTGATTTGAGCTTGCATAGGGCTTGTGCATGCTGTCACCATTGCTGTAAGTTGATATGAGTAACTGACTAGTTGTCTAGAAGACTCTGTTTCTTTGTGTTCATCCAACCACTCTGGCTCTTAACAATCTTCCGTTTTCTCTTCTGCAATGATCCTTGAACCCTGTGGGGGCAGAGATTTGAAATAGGTGTCCTATTCAGGGATAAGCACTCTGTAGCCTCTTGCTCTCTGCACATTGGCTAATTGTGGGTCTCTGTGTTAATCACTATCTGATGTGTAAGGAAACTTCTCTGGTGAGAGTTAAAAGATGCATTCATCCTAAGTGTAGAGGTTGCATTGAAGATGTGTCACTTGGGGTTAAGGCCTCACAGACGCTTATTCTCTGCATTTGACCAATTCTGGAATTCTATAATACTCTCCATCTGTTGCAAAAAGTTGCTTCTTTGTTGAGGGGTGAAAGTTACACTTATCCATAAATATAAGGATACATATTTAGAATAAAGTAAGAAATTATGTTGGTCTAGGGATGGGGCCAAAGTAGGTTTTTCTCTAGGATCTATGACCTCGCCAGCCATGTGTATTCGGCTATGTTTATAGTATTGCACATAAGTTCCCTTCCATTGAGTGCACCTTAATTCCAATTAGACATCTGTTGATTACCCCCAAGATAAAAGTGCCACTACTACACCAATAGAGACAGTTTCCTGGTCCAGTCATTGTCTATTAGGCTTTATAGCTAGGTAGGACCCTTGACTGATTTTCTCCCTTAGCAGCTCTCATAGATCCTCTGATACCATGAGGGCTGGTTTTTAGGGAGGAGACTTCCTGGTCAGTTCCAGCTTGATTATTGGATTTGGTCCTGTGTCCAAAGTATGTCCTGTCGTTAGCAATAGGGCCTTATCTTCAAGTTCTGGGAGTCAATCAAGGGTTGTGGCAATAGCCTGTGTTATTTTGGATTTGGTCTTCCCTGACCAACAGCTTGAAGGGAGGTTTCTCCTGTCTGGTGCTGTGTTTTTTTGTTAGAGAACCTTCATGCACTCACATATTTATTGTATGTGTATTTTTCAGTGGGAGCAGAAGCTTTAACCGCAGTTATAGATATTGATTGGGCCATTTGTGTTCCTGCCATCTGTAGAAGAATAACATGGCACACAGGGGCTGCTCCTTCCTTCTGAGTCCCAAGAGAGTGACAAGACATGCGGGGCAGACTTGAAGACATCCTTCCACCTGGGGCACAGCCACAGCCAACCTGTAGCCTTCATCTAATAAGATGAGAAACATAGGCTTGATGTTGGAAGACTGTGGGGTTTGGGGATTACTTGTCAGCCTTGTGAGGGAACGCTCCCTTGAGTAGCCCATACCACATGGTGGCTATGTTTTTCTTCCCCTGAGTGTCTTTCAATTAACATCTGTGCTTAAGATCTGTGTTAAAAATGTCTTTAACAAACTCCAACTCTGCTTAAAAAGAAAAAAGGTAAAGAGACTCTTGTGTCCCAGATTCTATTTTATGGGGTAAAATGGAAGGAGTGGGGTTTGAGGATTTAGGGCTGGTGTTTGGGAATGCTGGAGGATGTCTCTGAAAGTCACCACTATGAGGGAAGGCAAAACTGGAACTTTGGAAATGAGGTGGTGGGGAGAGTGGATGGGGTGACTTGGTAGAGGTGAACAGGATGGGACAGGAAGCAGGATGACAAGCATGCACACAGCCATGGAGGCCAAAGGAGGGGAAGAAAAGAAGCAGAGGATGTGCTTTCTAGGGGGTGAACAAATACTGGTCACTTCAGCTAAATGTCTCCTTCTTAAAGTGATGAGGCATTGCTTTTTCCAATATACCTGTCACCTCATTTCCTTAGTCCAAAAGTGGAAAAACATCCCATGTGGGTTTTGATGGAAGTGCTGTAGTTCAAGTGCTCAGGAGACCATGCAGCCCATGTTTCTTAGCCAAAGACGAGATTGTATTTAGGTTGAATTGTGCATATGGCTTCTTTTCTGGGCACTTCTCTCTGAAGTGTCCTTTTTACTTGACCTGAAGGGTTCTAATTCTAACCCCCAGATCTATTCTTTTCTGTATCTATAATTTCCCCCAGAGAATATGTCAGCACCTTCTACTTTGGTACAACACTGCCTCTTTCCTTCCCTTCCTCTCCCCTTTCTTTTTTTCTCCTTCCTTTCCTCCTTCCCTCCCTCTTTACCTCCCTTCCTCTCCTCTTCCTTCTCTTTCTCCTCCCTCTTTCCCTCTCTTCTTCTCTCCCTTCCTCCCTCTCTCCTTACCTCCCTCTTTGCCTGCTTTCTTTCCTTCTTTGAAGAACAGTAATTTGCTGTTATCAACCCAAGATCCTTCACTGCACATTGAAATGTAGGTGGCAAGAATTTAAGTTTATACCTAATAACCATCTCAGCTTTTAAAAAATATTTTAAGACTTTTTTCAAAAGAAAAAAATCTAATTATGCACAAAAGAAAATCACTTAGAATTAATTCACTAGGAATTAAACTAAAAAAAGGTAAGAATGTTAACAATCCTTTAAAAATAATTCAAATTAGAAACACTAATTATGGAATCTCTTTTATATAACATGAAAAACATTTCTCTGAGGCACAGAGAAAAGGCATAGGGGAGGAAGGAGGGGAGCAGACTCACAGAGAACGAAGTTTCTGACTTACAGTAGGATTTGGGTGAGTTGGAATTAGATTTCCTTTGAGGGGATGCTAGTTCAGTTGATGATTTGATTGTTTCTGAAGAGGCTGCAGGACATAGCATAAGCTACATTTAGTTCTAGAGTCAGAGCCTAAAGGGTTCATCCTCTTGGATATAGGAAATCAGGAAGGAAGGAAGCCAAAATGTTTGATATGAGCTGTCAGCTAGAGTTTCCACGTGACGTGGCTGAATCAGCAGCTCTCTTACAGAACAAGAACATGTGGTGAGTCAGAAAGGGGAATTTATATTCGGGGGTGCCTCATCCAAAGATTCTCCTCTTTTCCTCTCATTAAGTCTTACTGAGAACAGGCAGAGGTCAGGATCAGAATCTCAGGGTTGTCTGCTGGCTAGTTTTCATAGTGCCAGAAGGTGCTACACAGGCTGCTGGGGGAGAAAAGTCATCAGCAGTCTTACAGCTGTGAGCTACATTATCAACCTGCCAGGCAAGATGTGCCCATGGGTGCAATATTGGCATGACTGTTACGGGGATCACCAACTGCTTTCTGAGTTTGAGGACCATCCCACAGGAGGGAATTCATGCCAGGTATTGCAAACCTGTCAAAAGCCCATGGCTTGGGAGGTCATAGGCCCTAGCAGGATATCTACTACTTTTGTTTTGCTAAATGGGTGTTGTATGGAACTTCCTTGTGGTCGCCGGCTGTGGCTTCTCTCCTCTGGCTATGGCCGCTCTCCTGCTCTCTTAGTTCCTCCGATCAGTCGTCCAGTCTGGACCCCAGGGCTGGTGAGGAGACTGTGTCAGTGGAGCCACATTCAGACACAGGAGACCAGGTTCAGTGACACAGGTCTGCTTTATTGCAGGAAGGCACAAGCTTATATAGGGATAGTGGTCCAATCACAGCACAGCAAGTAGGATACCTTATTAGCATAACAGGTTTAGCATCCTATCACAGTACAGCAAGTAGGATACCTTGATTCCAAGGGTGGTGATTAGGGAGTGGCGAGCTCTAGGCATCAGTCTCATGATCTGCCAATGGGAGCAAAATGTCACAAGGTGTTCCTTGTGGCTCCAGCAGTCAGGCCATTGCCTCAGGCCTGCTGTATAGTCAATAAGACTTTCACCCTAGGCTCAAGCCTGTCTCCCACACTTCCTTAGGTTTATACTTATAAATTAATGCTGCTCTAAGCCTTCATCAGAGAAGCTTCTCTTTGTAGTGACAGTACAGGGATTCATGACTGATGAAAATGCTGAGAATACAAAACTATCAAGTGTTCAGTTCTAAATAAGATGTCTGTATCATCCCCTTCAAGGCTCAAGGAACATTGTTGAAGAAGGCAGAAAGAATGTAAGAGCTGGAAGAATGGGAGGAGTGCTGTGAAATGCTGTCTTCCTTTACCCGATATGGCTCATGAACTCAGCAGCTGTGGTCACCTGCAGAAGACCTGCACAAGATGGGGCCTGTCAATATTCCATCATGGATTGGGGCAGGGGCACTGTCCTAGGACTCCTCACACCTCCCTGAGGAGCTATTAGCAGTTGATGGTTGCTAGGGGAGGGGGCGTCATTTTCTTCAGTGATGTAGCCCCTGGTAACTTTCATATGCTCATGCAAGCAATCTTAATGAAACATAGTGGTTCACAAACAAAACAAACAAAAGCACAAAAATATGAAAGTGACTTGTTGGGAAGGAGAAGGGGTTCAATGGGAATGGGGGTGGGGAGAGAAAAATGACCAAAATACATTATATACATTTATGAAATTGCCAATTAAAAAAGAATCTGAGGGTAGAGTTTGCTGACTCTTTTTTAATTTAAAATTTTAAACTTTTAAAAAATAATTTCATAAATTAGTACTGTATTTGTATCATTTTACCCCCTCTCTCCCCTCCAACTCCTCCTGTGTCCACTTCCTCTCAAATTCATGAGCTCTCCTGTAATTATTATTGTTACACACACACACACACACACACACACACCCCACACAAAACCTACTAAGTCCATTTAGGGTTGCTCATACATACATGTGTTGAGAGCTGACCACTTGGGATTAGATAACCTATTGGGGGTTCATCCCTGGAGAAAACTGATTCTTTCTCTGTCACTAGGGTGTAGGCAGCCTTTTATCTAGAGGTGGGACCTTGTGAGATTTCCCCCATCCCTATTGGCACATCAACTGGTATTGTCATTATGCAGGTTTTGTTTAGGCAATGTATTGTGGAGATTTCATGGATGCAGCTTTCCTGTCTAGAAGACACTGTAGAGCAGCAGATACCCTTGCCCTCTGGGCCTCATAATCTTTCTCCCCTCTCTTCTGTGATATCCTCTGAGCTTTAGGTGTAGGGGTTGAGTTGTGGATATACCAATTGGGCCTGGACACCCCAAGGTCACTTATTCTCTGCATTTTGAGCAGTTGTAGATCTCTGTAGTATCATCTGTCTGCTGCAAAAATAAATTTCTTTGATAAGGGTGAGGGCTACAGTTATCTGTGGGTATAAGGATAAGTATTTAGAATACAGTTAGAAATTATATTGGTTTATGAAAATAGCAATAATAGATTCTCCTTCTCCTCTGGGGTCTATGATCTTTCCAACCACAAGTAGTTGACTAGGTTTACAGTGCCAGGCATGAATTCCCTCCTACTGAGTGGGCCTTAAGTCCATAAATAGCTGCTGGTTACCCTCAAGACAAAAGTGCCACTGTTGCACCATTGGGGACATCTTGCTGGGCTGGTCATTGTTTTGGTTCGTAGGCCTTACAGCTGGGTAGGACTATTGATTGATTTTCTCCTTTGGCAGTTGCACACCACTTTCTGATACTATGAAAGGTAGTTATAAGGAGGAGGCTTCCAGGTTTTCTCCGGATCAATTCTTCCAAGTCCTGTGTTCAATGTGTATGTTGTCTTCAGCAATAGGGTCTTACCTTTATGTTTTTGGAGGCAACTAAGGACAGAATATACAAAAGAACTTTAAAAAAAGAAGCAAGAGAACAAATGACCCAATTTAAAAGGTGCTGTGGATCTGAACAAAGAGTTCTCAAAAGAAGAAACAAAAATTACTAAGAGGTGTCTAAAAAGTTTTCAACATTCACAGCAATAAGGGAAATGTAAATTAAAACTACTTTGAGATTTCACCTTACCATACTCAGAATGACTAAGATCAAGAAAACAACTGACAACAAATGCTGGCAAGGATATGGGGAAAGGGAAAACTTCATTCACTGTTCATGGGGTTGCAAACTGATGCAACCACTATGGAAATCAGTGTGGAGACTCACAAAAAGCTAAACACAGTTCTGCCATATGACACATCTATATCACTCCTTGGTATATACCAAAGGCTTTGACATCTTATGATAGAGATACTTGCCTAGCCATGGCATTGCTAGTCTATTCACAATAGCTATGAAGTGGAAACAACCTATATGTCTTTCAATTGCTGAATGGCTAATGAAAATGTTTTATATATATAACGGAATATTGCTTAGATGTAAAGAAAAATGAATTCATGCAATTTGCAAGTAAACAGACAAAACTGGAGATATTATACTAAGTGAGGTAATCCAGACCCAGAAAGACAAACACTGAATGTTCTCTCATTTCTGGATCCTAGTTATAGATCTTTAGATTTGAGTATATAACCTGAAGTAACCACAGAAGCCAGGAAAGTAGACAGGGACTGAGGGGGAAGGGGGAGAAGGAACTCTAGAGAGAAGAATAGTGGGACACAGGTGCTATGAAAGGGGAAAGATGGAGGGATTTTAACTGGGGAGGGGGTAATTCAGAGGCAAAAGGAGGAAGGAGAGGTAAATAACACTAAGGATATTTGAAAAATCATTAGGGAATCATTACTTTATAAGCTTATTTAAAAATACATATATAATGTATACGTGTTTTATATATACACATGTAAAATTTAAGTGGAGCAGTTTCGCATGGTCTAGTAGTACGCTGCCCAAGAGCCGTAGATGATCTAACAAAAACCCCAGTGCCAGGCATGGGAAGCCTCCCTTTGAGTTGTTGGTCAAGGGAGTCCAAGAGACTCCCAACCAGTATAGGCTATTGCTGTTGCCATTTTCTGACTCCTTATTAATTTTATACGTACTGATCATCAAGCCAAAAGGGAAAATCAACATGTTCAAATTGATGGGTTGTGCTGTAGTTTGGATCTGAAATGGCCTCCAAAACATCCAGATGTTACACTTTGGTCCTAACAATGCCACTATAGGGAATGACAGAACCTTAGGAGATGGGGCCTAACTGGAGGGAGTTAGGTAATTGACAGTGTGCCCATGAAGATGTTATTGGGACCCTGGCCTCTTCCTGTTTCCTGTACTCTTTGTTTTATCAGTATCATAAGATGAACTGGCTCCTCCTCTATGGTTTTACTACACCAACATTATGATCACCTGACCAGTAGCCTACCTCTTTCTTTTCACATTTTGTTTTTTATTTATTTATTTTAAATAATTTACTGAGAATTTCATACATGCATATAAGGTGTTTTGATCAAATCCATGCCCACTCCCTCCCCTCCAACTCCTCCCATGTCTCCCCATCACTTTTTTCTGAAAACTTCATGTACTATTTCTTCTTTTTGCTACTCTAACATTCCCCCCTCTGAAGAGGTAACCCTAAAATCTTTTAAGGATTAGATACAAGCTCCCAAATACTTTTGACATTTTTGGCCTTTGGGACAGAGTATGTTGCTAAGAGGCCCAAGGACATTTTGACTTTTAGCCAAGAAACTGGCTACTTTTCTTTGGGGCCTTTTTTCCCTGACTGCCTAGCCAATTCCTACCTCCTATTCTTATCACACCATCCTCTGAAGAGGTTACCCAACTTGCAGATAGGGACTTGGGACACAGACCACTCTGGCTTCTTCCATGCTGAACAGGGATGTAGGGTGAGGCAATTGGGGTACCCCTTCAGTGGGTCTATCTAAAACACTCCCAAATTGCATGGATCTTATCTCTAAGGGGAAAATAAAGTCCTTGAATTCTGAATAGGAGATGTGAAGGAGAAGTAAAGGCAAGAGTAATTAGCATTACAGGTTCTAGACAGGGAACTAGAAAAAGTCAGAACAGGGCAAATTTCAAATGTTCATATGAGACCTTCCAAAAGCATCCTTCTGGGTTCCTCCTCATTTTTCTTTTGTCTGCCAAGGCTGGACTCTAGAGTGATGGATTCAGGATTTGCTTTCAGGCATTTTGATAGCTGTTGGAGTGGTTAGAATCAGTGTCAGTTCCCTCTCAAAGGCTTCTAGATAGGGGAAGAAAACAAATTTATCCATCATTTTAGAACAATAGCCGGTTGTCTCATTAACTACAGATGGGCACTACAGTACTGTAGACCAAGGTTTGAAGGCTTACATCTGAACAGCACTTTTCTGATTCAGAACAAAATCATCAATGAGAAATAATAGTCTAAATAACTTTTTATATGGACTTAAGCCTAGTGTCTGGGAAGTGTAATCCCTTGAACTCTTAAAGAAATATACTGATCACTTTACTCTTTGGTTATACTTTCCTTTTGGGTGTTTAAGACCATACAGTTTGCCCAAATAAATCTATTTATTTTTACACTTAAGGTCATTTGAGGATCTGTTCCTCAGGGGTCACATGGGCTTCGGAGGAGCCCCTGGCTCCTTTCTTTTACCAGTTCCATCTATGTGAAGATAAGTCAAAGGTCCTGATTGACCATGGCTGGTTTCATTTGGAAGCATGGAGGAAATGTTTCCTCTGAGTTGACTCTCCTCTTTGTAGACTGGACACTGGTTCAAGTCCATCGGGTGGGGTCTCAATGGCCTCCCTGAACAAGAGAATAGGTGACTCACCACAGTAATATGACATTTTGTGAGATGTTCCATAGTCCCCTGGAACTTAGTCGACCTTGGAGGGCAAGGGGCAAAAATTGTCCTTTAAGTCCCTCTGACCAGATTAGTATAGGCCTCAAAGTATGTCTGTTAAATATCCAATAAGGTTAGTTCCACCAGTCTGGTACTTTTAATTACCATGTGCTATGTAGATAACCAATAGCCTAACTCATTTTTTTTATGTTAAACTCTTTATTAGCTGCTATTGTTATGGTGATTACCTATTAATAGAAGTTTTAAAAGCACAAGAAATTAGTTGACAGTGAGCAAAGTATAAATTATGATATGTTGATGAAATAAGTCAATGAATTAAGTTATACTACATTATTAATGGGCTGTATAAATGGTGCAAAGTAAAAAGCTTTTTTCTTCAATAATCAGATCCCACTAAGAGTATTAGTCACTGTTATGGGCATTAAATCTTAAATCAGATGTTAACAAGTAAATCGTGAAACAAAGATAATCAAGAAACAGTCATGGTGGCACACATCAGTAATCTCAGCATTCAAAAAACAGGCACAAGATGATCTCAAATTCAAGATCAGCTTGGGCTAAATAGCAATTCCAAGGCTAGCCTGAGTTAAACAAAGATAACCTACCTCAACTACAACAAAAGACAATTAGAATTCCAAAAACTGATATACACAGAGGTAATGGAAAGATCTGGAAGCATTTAGCCTGGAAAATAGAAAATCCAGAGGGAATAACTGTTTTTAAAATAGGAAATATTTTCATATAAAAATGTGATTTTATGTAACAACTTTAAAACCAAACTTGAAAGAAAATTCAATAATTTCTTTCTATAATGCAAATTACTAATACTTAGTAAGAAGTATTGCCATGCAGTTGCCATTACATGTAAAGAACATAAAAGTGGGACTGGAGCGACAGTTCAGCAGTATATACAAGATTTGTTTAACTTAAGGCCTTTAAAAAATAAATTTCTTAAGCTCTTCCTTATTTAAAACAAAGCAACAAATGTTCCATGTTTTAAAATCCTAAAGCAAATTTTTTTATTTTATCGTTTTTTTCAGTTTTTTAAAAAATTATTTAATAATCACACAATCGGAAGAAGCATTTCATTACAACAGCATTGACATATTCAATAATAATTTCCAGAGCTAAGATGCATCTCCTTCAAAATTGGCTGTAAATTTTTAGGTTTACAGTTGAATTAATACAGTTATACAATATTGTACTCAGTATAAACCCTATAAGACATAAAATTAAATGAGGTTTTAAACTTTAAAAAAGATCTCCATTTCACTATTAAAATATACAGTTTCATACAGAAAAATTCATTTTCAATACAATTGACACTAAGATGCACATACATTTCTAATCTCTATATATCTGATTATTACTAATCACAGTCAGTTACTTTCTGAGCTCCTTGGCATCTGAGCATGGATATAAAGTCATCAGGTAGATTTCAATCATAATGTTTTTCACATCCACCAATTAAGGAGCAAATTTTTATGCTTTGAAGAATTATTTTTAAAAATTTTTTTAAATTAATTATAACCACTTGGTTAGAAGAAGCATTTCATTACAGCTTCAACGTATACAGTAACACACACCAGAGCAATGATACATCTCTTTCAAAAGTGGCTGTAAATTTTTAGGTTCACAGTTGAATTAATACCATTATACAATATTGAACTCAGTATAAACCCAGTAAGATATAAAATTGAATGAGTTTTTACCCTTTAAAGAGATTTCCATTCCATTTTAGAATATATTGTTCCTTGCAGAAAGACTCATTGGTTTTGCTACTAACACTGAGATGTTGGCGCATGCATCTATAATCTGTATGTATCTATTACTAGTCATAATCAGTTACTATTGGATCCTTGGTGCCTGTGTATGTCGATAAAGTCATAGGGTAGAATTCACTGGAAATGTTTATCACCTCTACTAATTAACATGATGTAATTTCCATGTTTCTTCCTCAAATATAACATATTTTTTTAAATTTGTATGTGTGTGTGTCTGTGTGTGTATGTATATCCCACAGAATATCCAAAATCACCTTTTTAAACTATACATCCACTTCCCAGATGGCACTCTCCCATAGCCTCTCTCCCCCTGATAAAGCCCTTATACCCTATTATCCCTCCTACAGTCTGCTGTGTTGTTGGCACCCCCAGCCATTCCCCACTATTTGTCCATCTGGTGAATCTAGTCAGCCTATCTAGAGGTCTTTGTTTTAGGAGGGTCAGCTGTTCCTATCTAGCAGCAATCAGTTGTCAATATTCCTTTAGATAAGATTGGGGTCTGCTGTTCATTTTCCCAGTGCTATGCTGGGTTATTATCTGGGAATCCCTTTGGCCACCTTGGTCAACAACTCAAAAGAAGGTATTGCCTGTCTGGCATTGTTGCTTGTTATGTAGCCTTTAGCTATACATATGGACTCTTATGAAATTATATTGGCCCTTTTAATCTTTGGTTATACTTTCCTTTTAGGTGTTTAAGGCCATACAGTTGGTCCAGATAAACCGATTTATTTTTACTCTTAAGTTCGTTTGAGGATCTGTTCCTCAGGGATCACATGGGCTTGGGAGGAGCCCCTGGCTCCTTTCTTTTACCAGTTACACCTATATGAAGATAAGTCAAAGGTCCTGCTCGACCATGGTTGGCTTCGCATGGAAGCATGGAGGAAATGATTCCTCTGTGTTGACCCTCCTCTTT
>NW_008340872.1:4824432-4825057 GCF_000622305.1 Nannospalax galili | reverse complement strand
GGGGTCTCCTCAGCCTCCTTGATCAAGAGGACAGGTGACCCACCACCATTATAGGACATTTTGAGAGATGCTCATAGTCCGCTGGACCTAGTTGACCTAGGAGGGCAAGGAGCAAAAATTATCCTTTATGTCCCTCTGACCAAATTATTATAGGCCTCAAAATATGTCTGTTAAACATCCAAGAAGGTTAGTTCCACCAGGCTGGTATTTTTAATTACTGTGTGTCATGTAGATAAATCTTGGGAAAAGACCAAGATACACCTTATGTAGACATAGATTTCTTGATCTGCTATGTATAATTTGTCAGTAGTTTGTAGGAGTAATATGGTTCTCTCTGGTTTTCAAAACTTGCTAGGCATTGTTTATCTCTCGCATTGTATTACCCCTCCATCATGGTTTTCTCACTTAAGGTGCCCCATTTACCCTGCCTTTCTCCCTTACTAATACCCTTCTCCTACCTCCCTTGAGCTCCTTCTTTCCCTTTATCCCCTAGGTTCCTTGTATACCCTTCCCTCCCCCCTCCCTTAAACTAACCCAAGTTTTATCCATATCTTCCTTATTAATGTCTGTTCCCTACTGTTCTTCTCTAGCAGGGTCTTTCTTTTCCTTTACCTCCCTGGTTCCG
>NW_008340872.1:4822964-4824352 GCF_000622305.1 Nannospalax galili | reverse complement strand
CCATCTTATAAATGAACCACATTTTCATTATCTACTCATCAATTGAAAGACATTTAGGTTGTTTCTATCTCTTAGTTATTGTGAAAAGAGCAGCAACAAATATGGATGTACAAGTGTCTCTGCAATAGGATGAGTTTTTTGGGTATATGCTAAGGAGTGGTATAACTAGGTCAAATGGTAGGTTCATTTGTAGTTTTTTAAGAGTTCTTCATACTGCTTTCCGTAGGGCTTGAACCAGTTTGCAGCCCCACCAGCAGTGGATGAGTGTTCCCCTTTCCCCACATCCTCCCCAACATTTGCTATCACTTGTTTTCTTGATCTTAGCCAGTCTGACTGGGGTAAGGTGAAATCTTAAAGTGGTTTTATTTTGCATTTCCCTAATCATTAGTGATGTTGAACATCTTTTACGATGTTTCATAGCCATCTCACCTTATTCTTTTGAGGACTCTCTGTTCAGCTCCTTAACCCATCTTTCAATTGGGTTGCTTTTTGTTTTGGTTCTCTGTTTTTTGAGTTCGTTGTATATTCTGGTAATTAAACCTCTGTCGGATGTGTCGCTGGTGAAGATTTTCTCCCATTCTATGGGCTTTCTGTTTGCTTCCTTGGTTGTCTCCTTTGATATACAGAAGCTTTTTAGTTTAATGAGGTCCCATTTGTTAATTCTTGCCCTTGTTTCCTGAGCAATTGATGTCCAGTTTAGAAAATCCTTTCCTACGCCTCTATCTTGTAGGTTTTGTTTTCTTCTAATAGTTTCAGAGTTTCAGGCTTTACATTGAGGTCTTTGAGCCATTTGGAGTTGACTTTTGTGCAGGGTGAAAGATAGGGGTTTAGTTTCATCCTTCTACAAGTGGAGATCCAGTTTTGCCAGCACCATTTGCTCAACATGCTGTCTTCCCTCCAGTAAATGTTCTTGGCCCCTTTGTCAAATATCAGGTGGCTGAAATTGCATTTGCTCATATTTGGGTCTTTAATTTTGTTCCATTGGCCTATAGGTCTATTTTTGTGCCAGTACCATGTTGCTTTTATGACTATAGCTCTGTAATACAGCTTAAAATCTGGTATAGTAATCCCCCCAGTATTGGTCTTAGTGCTCATGGTTGCTTTGGCTATCCAAGTTCTTTTGTGCTTCCATATGAATCTTATGACGTTTCTTTCCAACTCTGTGAAAAATGTCATGGGGATTTTGATTGGCATTGCATTGAGTCTATAAATAGCTTCTAGTTGGATGTTCATTTTCACAATATCAATTCTTCCAATCCATGAGCTGGGAGCTCCTTCCATCTTCTGATGTCTTCTTCAATCTCTTTAAAGATTTAAAATTTTCATTGTAGAGGTCTTTAATGTCTTTGGTCAGGTTTATTCCAAGATTTTTTTTTTCAACTATTGTA
>NW_008340872.1:4820634-4821409 GCF_000622305.1 Nannospalax galili | reverse complement strand
GTACACTTTATTGCATTGTGGTCTGATAGAATGCATGGAATTATTTCAATCTTTTTGTATTTGTTGAGGTTTGTTTTGTGCCCCAGTATATGGTCGATTTTGGAGAAGGTTCCATGGGGCACTGAGTAGAAAGTATGTCTTTTGGTTCTTGGGTGGATTACTCAGTAGGTGTCTGTTAAGTCCATTTGATATATGGTATTGTTTAATTCATATGTCTCTCTGTTAACTCCCTGCCCCTTTGACCTATCTAATGGAGACAGTGGGGTATTGAAGACCCCTACTATTAATGAGTTGGGGTTAATCTGGGTCTTAAAGTCCTGTAGTATTGTTTTGTGAAGTTGGACATGAAGGGGAGGGGCTAAGGACATATGGATTTGTGGATTGTTGCATAAAGGGGAGAGGCTAAGCCAAGATTGCCACAAGAAAGTTCCCTTGCCATTTTCTTTGGCTGTCAGGAAGCCACAGGATTTATGTTTGTTGTAGACTTTCCAGTATAGTCATGAATGGGGGGTGATGCCCACTCTTCTATAAGTAAGCCAGCACCCCAAGCTCAGTTAACTAGTCCAGTAAAATCTTTAGGATTTTTCAAGCAGCAGTTTTAGAGGATTCTTACCTTGGGTTGTCATAATGACAGTAGGAGGAGGGAACCAGACATCATGTGTCTTCCTATAGTGAATTTGACCTAACACAACTTAAACAGCAACATGTTCCCAAAGTCACATAGAATTATTATTTTTTTCTTCCAGGGGCTCTTACCTGTGTTACTAGAATTTTG
>NW_008340872.1:4794836-4819702 GCF_000622305.1 Nannospalax galili | reverse complement strand
GTGGCTGGATTGCTTTTGTCTTCAGAAGTTCCCACAGAGGCCCAATTCAGATGAGTGTCAGATGTTTTCTCCTAAGGTCTGAATCCCTCCAGGAATGATTTTGGCCTCAGGAATTTGGGTGTTGGACTGGCCTGGGAGCCTGGCCCAGGAAAGATGCTGGTCTAGGGCAGCTGGTGGCCGTGCCACCCAGAGATGCAAAGGCAGATGGGGCAGGAAGAGGCCCCCAAGGCCCCCTGGGTACTTCACTGAGGAGCTGGGTTGGTCTGGATGCAAAGGATCAGGAAGAGGAAAGGTCAGTCCCGCATCCCAGAAAGAGGATGGCAGATGGTGCAGGCCCAGGGAAGCAGAGAGAGGTGAGGGCGGGGCCAGGCCCAGAAGCAGTGCTCCTGGGGCCCAGAGAAGGCACTACTTGGTCTGGATGAAAAGGATCAGGAATGCATATTGGTTCCCCAGGTGTCTGGAGCCCCAAGACAAGGAATGGGGCAGGACCCAAACTAGGAGAGACTGGAGGGGGAGATGGGAGGGTGAATGAGGCTGGGGGATTCAAGGTGTGGAGGGTGTGATGGACTTACCCTGCAGAGGGGCCTGTGAGTTGTAGAGAGGCCTGCAGCAGGTGGTGCAGGCCCAGGGAAGCCCCAATAGCCTAACTCTTAAATTTAGGTTTTGAGAGTGGGCCTGAACTCCGAGGACATGTCTTCCCCTAGTAATCTTTTGGAACTGTCTCCTGGAAGTGTGTCCTCAAGCTGAGCCCTATCCATGATTTTATTAAAAATGGTTTCTTCAGCTTTAATTGAAAACATACAAGCTTGGCTCCACCCTAATCTTAACAGATCATCCTGCCTTTTCATTCAAGTTCTAGAATATCTCATTCACCAAGATCACTGTCCCAATCTTCGCTGTGTGCAATGGAGATGGAGATGAGATTTCCTTCAGTACTTTGATATGTTAATTCTCAAGCATAACCACATTGATTCATTCATTCATTCATTCACTCATTCATTCATTCATTCATTCATTCATATCTTTTGGGGTAAAGTTTCAAACTGAGGTTGTCAAAGTGCCCAGGTCACAAGACATAAGAGCACATTGTTTTCCTGGGGTTAATTAATAGATTACATCCATTAATAAAAATCATTCCCATACTCCTACAAGCACTCCTGTCATAATGAACTGTGTTCACACAAGTGCAAAGTAGGAAGACTGAGCAACTATGGGCTGCAACTTCTAAAACTATGAGCCCTAATAAATCTTTCTTTAAGTTGATTATCTCAGGTAACTTGTCACAGTAAAGGAAGACAGTACCAGTTGAATGCCATCATTTGGTTTGTGAAATTAAATCAGCACATCTCACTACATATACTAAAAAGTTTTAAAATTTATTTTTATTTTATGTGTATGAGTATGCCTGCAGGTATGCTAGTGCACATGTGTACAATGCCCACTGAGGCCAGAAGAAGGTGACAGAGCCTCTGGAACTGGGGTTGAGGATGGGTGTTAACTGGGTGCTGGGAACCAAACCTTGATCCTCTGCAAAAGCAGTCAGTGCTCTAAGCTGCTGAGCTGTCTCTCCAGCCCCTCACTATGTGTATTTGAGAACCAGAATAAACTATAAGATGTGCATATGGGTACACAGAGAGGATGTTGTGGGCTGATTTCTGTTCTCCCTTCCCATGTTTATGTTGAAGTTTTTACTTCCAGCAGATCAGAATGTGACCTTCTTTATAGATGGGTATTTTTTCCAAGAGGAGACTATGGTCAAGTGAAGTTACTGGGGTGGGCCATAATTCAATGTAACTGGTGTCTTTATAGGAAAGATAGATTCAGGTGCAGATACTCACAAACAATTAGACCCTGTAGAATTCCATGGAGAAAGTTGCCATCTGTAAACCAAGGAGAAGTGTTGGAAGAAACCAGCTTCACTGACATCGTTGTCTGAGGACTTGATCTCCAGGACTGTGAGGTGTTCTGTTACAGAGGCCCTGCAGAACTAACAGGTATTATGTTTTGTGGTTAAAATTTTGATTGCACATGTGCCCATAGTCTTATCAGAGATACATAGTGTAAAGATTGGGAAACATGGGGTCAGAATGAGGCTGCAGTGTTCTGTGTTCAGGGAGTAATACATGCAAGTAAGGGAGATAGACATAGGTGACCTGGGCTGTCATGCATCCAAGGGATACCTGTTTCCCCTCACTAGAAAGGCAAGTCCCTGGTTTGACATGTGGTAGTCTCATATCATGTTTGTAAAATTAAATGTTTCTGTTTTACCAGGGAAAAAAAATACCAAAGCCCAAACAAAACCAAAACCAAAAAACCCTAAAGTTTTCTAGAAAAAAACAAGCAACAATCTGTAAGTGCAAATTATTTGCATTGATTTTTTTCAAAAAAATTAAAATTTAAATTAAATTTTTATTGAATTTTTATAATTTTCATATAATATAAGTTGATGATATTTTGATCCCCTTCCCTATCCCCATCTCTCCTTATTGCACTCTACCCAATTTAATGTACTCTATTATATTATGTAATTAAAAAAACAAAAAATATATAAAATAAGGCCTATAGAGTTTGTGTCTCCAAATATCCTTCATTGTGGGTCCATTTATTGGAACCTGATTAACCTACCAAGAGTTTTGATGTATTTTTATTTTGTGTATATAAATGTTTTGCCTACATGTAAGTGCACCATGTGTATGCAATGCCCATAGAGGTCAGAAGAGAGCATCTGATCCCTTGGAACTGAAACTACAGACAGTTGCTAGCCTCCATGTGGGTGTTGGAAACTGAACCTGGGACCTCTGCAAGAGCAGCCAGTGTTCTTAACTGTTGAGCCATCTCCCTAGCCCCTCTGCATTAATTTTTTTGCATTAATTTTTTTTTTAAAAGGAGCAAATTACTATGTTATAGCACCAGCCATTTGGAATTCACGTAAGAGCCTGAAAGCAAGCAAGGTGTTTTATAAGTCAGTTAAGACTCGATGTTGTAAAACCCATGCTCCCAAGTTTACCTTCTTTGTTCACAGAAAAGTGCTTCCGCCCCTCACTTGGTTGCTGTAATCTCACTTTACACCATAATAGCTTAAAAAGAATCTGTTAACCTTGTACATTTTGAAAAGCATTGTGGTTCTTGACCAAAGTCAGGAGTGAGTTCTCTTCCTGAGAAAGGCTAATTCCTGGTAAAGAAGTGGGAGGTAAATCATTCAGGACACCGAGACACTTGGACACCTCAAAAAGTCATTTTCTTTGCCTTTATTGTCTATTCAAAAATTACTATAATCTTTAAGATATAATCGTCCAGCTTTCTTTCTGTCCTGTTGGCGGGATCATGTACACATGCATACCTCTGAATAGAACAGGGCCCTGCAGCTTGTAGGGGAGCCTGGGGCTTGAGTCTGTTCAGATGGAGGAGGAAGTGTTGGAACTTCCATGGTCTCTCTTAGGACAGATATGACTGACAGCATCCAAGCACACCTCTCTGACCTGCCTGGGTAGGCTTTATTAGACTTCTTTTTTTTCCTTTTAGGAGCAGAATGGTTGCAAAAGCTTTGCAAGCTTTCACTTGCTGAGTTTCTTACAATGCTATAAAATTTACATTTCAGAGCCAGGTACATGCAGTATTTATTTATGTATTTATTGTGTATTTATTGTTTGTTTTACAGTGCTAGGTGTTAAATCCAGGACCCTGTGCAGGCTAGATAAGCTTCCTATTGCTGCTCAATATCCTCAGACCAAAATGAGTAAAATTATTTATGTGTATGTGTGTGCACCTGCTTGTCTGTATGTACACCATATGTGCACCATGTGTGTACAAGTACATGTGGAGGCCACAGGAGAGTGTCAGATCCCCTGAAGCTAGAGTTCCAAGCAGTTGTGAGTTGCCTGATGTTGGTGCTGGGAATAGAACCTGGGTCCACTGAACCCAGAACATCAAGTGCTTTTAAGCCCTGAGTCATCTCTCCAACCCCCAGACTTAAGGTTTTTGTTTGTTTTGTTTTGTTTCATGAAGCAGGGTCTCACTATATAGCCCTGGCTGGCCTGGAACTCACTATGTAGACCAGTCTGGTCTTGAATTCACAGAGATATCCACTTGTCTCTTCCTCCCTCCCAAGTGCTAGAATTAAAGATGTGCAACACCATACCCAGTTATCCTTAAGATTTTTAAGTCTTACTATGAGGCTCAAGTTGGCCTTGAGTTTGCTGTAGAAACCTGGCTAACCTCAAACTCATGATTCTCCTGAGTAGGCCTCCTGAGCACTGGGATTACAGGCATGTATAATTATGCCCAGCCAGCTCTTATTTCTTGAATTCATTACCTACTAGTGCTATATTATTTTTACCCAGTAATAAAGAGGAATAAAAAAATAGAGATGGAGTGGATAAGTTGGACTAGATTTTTAAAGAGGAACTTGATGTAGGGCTTCCCAAAGCAATTAACCAGAATTCCAATATTTTTATGCTATATTCTAAAGTGAGGTGTTCACACAGACTCCGCATCTGGAAAGATGAGCTTGCTGACAAGGGCAAAAGAAAGGCCAAGGGACTGATAAGAGTAGCAGCCAAAATATTAGAGCTAGACTTGAGAGGTTGGGACACTGTCTCCTGCAACAGCCCACTCCATACACCTCAGAGAGAGAACACAGTGCTTCAGACTTGAATGTGACCCTGGAGTAATCAAGAAGACAAGCTGTTCTAGTTTGTTTCTCCATTGTGGTGACAAAATGCTGACCAATACCAGCTTGAGGAGGAAAGGGTTTATTCAGCTTACATCTCCCTGGTCACTGTTCATCAGGGAGCCCAAGGTAGAAACTCAGGGCAGGAACCTGGAGGCAGCAGCTGAAGCACAGACTATGGAGGAATGCTGCTTACTGGCTTGCTTCCCTGGCCCCTGCTCAGACTGCTTTCTTATACAACGTAGGCCCACCTGCCCAGGGGTGGCACCACCCACAGTGGGCTGGGCCCTCCCACATCACTCAGTAATCAAGATGTCCCACAGACATGGCCACAGGCCAGTCCAACGGAGGAAATTCCGCAATTGAGGCTTCTTCTACCAAGGTGTGTCAAGTTGACAACTAGTGCTATGCAGCACGCAAGTTAAGACAGGTTTGAATAAAAGCCAAGACTCCTTGTTCTGAGTATAGTCAGGCCCTTCTCTCAAGTAGCCGTTGAGCTTGGCTGCATTCTTAGCAGGCCTGTCTCATTCAGTTGTAGCAAGAATACTGTCTTCAGTTTATACTGAATCTCAAGCTGTTCACATCTGATGATGCTGATCAACCTTCAGAAAGAATCTTGGTATGTCTGCTTTAAAAGACCCTCTACTAATGTCTCCTCTTAATAAATTCCCATCCGTTGCTAGCTGACTTTGTGTCCTCGTCAATCAGTTGAACTTGATATTTCTTCTATTGTACCAGTCTTGTAATATTTCTAAACTTTTCCTCATCATTTTAACAAGTGTTGGAATAAGTTTTTCTTTAACTGTAATCAAGAAGACAATCTGGTTGCAGCAGCTTGAATGGAGACATTTGAGTTGGAAGTGGAGGCACCAGCCGCCTCATTTTCCTCTGGGTAGAACAAATCTGAGAGGAGCTGCTTGGGGCCTAAATCCCATCTTCCCAAAGGCAGCAGTGTATAAGTTTCTGATTGATAAGAATACCCAGTTGAGCCCTAGCCCACACCCACTCTGTGTATGTTTCACCATGGTGTGGGGCTGCGTCCTTGGAGGAAGGGGGTGGGGTCTTTCTCTGATCTTCACAGAGGCACCATCAATTCATGAGAATGCACCTGTGTGACTCATCCTCCCAGAAGATGGGACTGTAGCTCTGTTAGTATTTTGCTTGCCTACCATGCATGAAGCCCTAGGTTAGAACCACCCCCAGCACTACATCTCTGTAATCCCAGCACTAGGGAAGTAGAGGCAGGAGAATCAGAACATTCAAAGTCATCCTTGGTTACATAATCAGCTTGAGGTTATCTAGTCTAAACACAAGTAGAAGGAATGGGTAAAGCAGGGAAGAATAAGTTTATCTACAACACATAGAATATCAAGTCAACTGTAAGAGAAAAAGAACATCTGAAAGTTGAGTCACTCACCTGTCAGGCCAGGGGTTCTCAAATCTCAGAACATTCCATAATCACCTGTAGGAGGAGATTCCCAAGCTTCTCTCTATGAGCAACAGAGTCCAGCAGCACTGGACAGGGACCCAGGGATCTATCCTTTAAATATATGCTTAAAATATTCAGCTTTTTGGAAAACAGTTTGGAGAATCACTGTCTGGAATCAATACATTTATAGAGAATACATAACACATAATATACATAAGATGACAGCTATGGTTTTGGCCTTAGAAATACAACAGTAGGTAAATTCTGATTTCGAGTAAAGATGGTATTATAAATTATACATGATCAAGCATTAGGAATCTAGAGCTTGATGGAAGCTTCTGGAAAAGTAGAAGAGGCTTATCACATAAGAGAGTAGGGTCCCAACAATTCACTAGGAGGTCAGGGTGTGAGAGAAGATAGGCTACGAAAAGGCAGGAATAAATGAGGACTTTTCTGGATCATGATGTTAAGTATTCTACTTTGCTACTATTTGGGGTTATAAACCTCTTCTCTTACTCTTGAGCCCTCTGTAAGTCTGTTACACAACTGCTCCTGGACCAGCTGAAGATGAAGTGGTGGGCTGGGAGAGAGGCCAGCACAGAAAGGGAACTGGTAGCTTTAGTTATGAGTCAGAAGCACCAGGAAGGGGTTATGTGTGGCAAATCCCAACTGAGACATGGGAATCCACAGGTCCTTTCTCTCTCTGGTATGGGCTGCGGGCTGTCCTGCCTTCATTGAGCAAATGCCTCTATTGGTAAGGAAAAGTTTTGGGTGTGGACATTCCATTCCATTTTATGGAATTTATTCATGGTCAAGCATTTTGGCTAACCATGCATGTCACTTGCTGTCCTTTCCTGTCAATTATTATTTTATAACATACTGCTATTTATTTTTAAGAAAGTTGCTGTAAGACAGTATGCAATGTTAGGCCAGTAACCTCAAACATCCTGTATTTCCTGTATCTTTCCAAGAAACTAGGGGCCATGTTGAATGACTGCCCTATTGCATCCAGGCTTGTGATGTATGCTTCATGATACTCTGCTTGTTAATCTCCACTTTGTAACATTTTGGTCACCCTATTGCTTGTGAAACAACATTCCATCATGGTTTTAATGTTCATGTCCTGAATAACAACAATATTGCCAATCTTTCCATGTTCTTTATGGCTGTTCACACAACTCCTTTGGAGAAAAGTCTATTTCAGTGTCTTACACATTTAAAAAGGATTGAGTTGTTTGTCAATTTGTTGTTGTTATGGGCATTCTTTATATGTTCTGGATGGTAAACTCACATCAGACTTATATTTTGGAAATGTTTTCTCCCATTATGTGGGTTAACACTTTACTTTCTTGATAATGTTCTTTGATGATTAAAGTTCTAATTTTTAAAAATTCTTTTAAAATGTTTTATTTATTTTTATTTTGCGTGTTTGAGTGTGTGACCTGCATGCATGTAAGTGCACTCATGTTGTGCAATGCCTGCAGAAGTCAGAAGAGAGCATTGGATCCCCTGGAACTGGAGTTATAGACAGTTGTTAGCAGCCATGTGGGTCCTCTGCAAGAGCAGCCAGTGCCTTTAACCACTGAGCCATCTCTCCAGCCCCCTAAAGGTTCTGATTTTGATCAAGCCTAGTTTACCTATAACTTTGTTGTTGTTGTTGCTTGGGCTTTTGGTGTCATAGTGAAGAAGCCATTGTCAAATCTAAGATGATATATTTAGATCACTGATCCACATTATATTAATATTTTCCTTTGTTAAGGTAAAAATTGAGGTTTGTTCTCTTGCTTGGGTGAATCTGGTTGATCAGCACTGACTGTTGAAGATATTCTTTTTCCCATTGAATGATCTTGATACCCTTGCAAAGCATCACTTGACCGCAAAGACATGGATTATTTCTGTATTTTGAATTATACTTCACTGGTCTGAATGTCTGTTATTATGCCATTTTCACATTTCTTTTGTAAGAAAATTGGAAAGTGTCAGTCCTCTGACTGTCTTGGTTATCCAGAGCCGCTTACAATTCCATGTAACAGTGAAGCTTGGTTTTCAAAAAAAAAAAAAAATCACATTAGTATTTCTGTAGGGACTGTGTTGAATCTGTAAACTGCTTTGGACCCAACTCTTCTGTCTTCTCTGGACTATTAGGAGTCCCAGTAGGGCTGCTCAGCTGATCCTACAGGTTCTAACCCTGAAATTCCTTAGCCAGAAGGCTTAGCAACTGCTCAGCACTCTCTTCATGTTGAGCTTGGAGGTATTAAACCATTCAGATACTCAGTGTCTGCTTTTCCTCCCAGAACTGGCTGAGCATATCATTTGAAACCAACACATTTCTTTCTTGCATTTGTTCCAGCCCAGAGACCACACTTCAGAGCCCACTGTCTTAGTGAGTTGATGAATCAGCACCCAACTGAGGAATCGAAATTGGACCAGCTGGGTATTTTGAGGCTCAATTGAAAAGCAGGCATGGAACGAATGCTTGGCTTTCCAGCAACTTCCCCTTTTATGAATGTATTTTAGTACTTTTGTAGTTAATTATGCTTTGAGATATATATATATATATATATATATGTGTGTGTATGTGTGTGTTAGGAATATATATGTACACACATATATACATACACATATATACATATACACGTGTGTGTGTTTATATGTCAGTAATGCATTCAGTTGCATATAACAGATTTATTTTTCCTCACACAATAAAAAAAGTCCAAAGGTAGGTGGCTTCTAGAATTAATTCAGTCCCTCAAAGATTTCAGGGCTGGCAGCCTTGCGATTCTTTTTGTTGTTCACATGTTGTCTCAAGATGGCTTCACCACTCTGAATATCACATCTACACTCATAACAGAAAAGGGTGTGTGAGGTGCCCCAGACCTGATATTCAGAAGACATTGTCCTAGAGTTCCAGGAGCCTCCCATTATATTTTGTTACCTAGAACAGTCCCTTGGCTATTGGTAGTTTGGAAATGTCTGAGATTTTAGGAAGCCAGATTGTCATGACTCCTATCTATTGCCTAGAACTGAGCACATGATCTTTGGAAGTAAAGTTAGGATTGTGTCAAGAAATAAAAAAGAACAGAACATGAGTGTACTACTGTGCACACATATATTTACACAGGTATTTATTATGTCTCCTCAAGTGTTTTCTGCCTCTTGTGGATTGATCTTCATCCCTGAGATTTTTAGATTACTAGAACTGATCTCATCTTCTGTATTTCTATTGGGCCTGAGTAGTGGTTTGGCACATAATGCTCAATACAAATGGAAGGATTTCACCACCTAACAAGTATGTGCCAGGGGAGTACTGCATGGGGGACCTGGAAGCTGCCAGCTGTTTCTGTTGATAAAGCCTGTGAAGTTAGTGTGAAAAAGGCAGGTTGAGGCCATTTGGGCCGGTTGTAAGCAGATGCCAGCAGGGTTCCAGGCTTAATCTCTTCAAGGCACTGAGTTTGCACTGCTCATGATATGTTTCCTAATTACATCCCATAAATGTTGGAAACACTTTTCCCAACCTTTTGGGGACGGGGAACCCAAGTTTTAAAAAAAGCATTTCATCCATGAGACGATCAAAGAAATGTCATTCATGAGAAGGCAAATAGGAAAAGAAATCCTCAATGCTGTATTTGCACAGATTTCAACACTTAGTTTATATTTCAAAACGTGAATGTAAATTAAAAGGCTAACTACTTAAAAGTCAAAAATACCCCTTATTCGACACTATAGTCAGTGAACTGATCACATTTGCAGAGCCTAGCTAGTAAAAAGTGCTAATTTATGGCTAAGTAATTAAATACAGACACAGATGGAGAATCAAATAAGTTCCCTCACATCCCAATTTGCATACTGTTTCTGATGGTGCATGCTCACTGCTGTGGGTGGTATCCTCCAGTGCTGGGAGTACACGGAGGGTAGGTATGCCACTTTTGCTTCTAGATCCTCAAAGATGCAAAGGGGTGATACACGGACGTTGGCTTAGGTGAGCAAAGTTCTCTGTTCAACATTCTTTCCTGTTCTTCACTTATTCATCTCTTTGGTTTCCATTTCATAAAAATGGGCACATAAGGCAATTGCCAAGTTCTCTCTGTTCTCCATTGTATAATGGGAAAGGCAATGGTTGAGGAAGCAGAGGACCATCTTGTTCCCGCTTTCTCAACAACCAGTTGTGTGACAGTAGGCAGCTCTTTTCCTAATTTCTAGTTTCTTCCCTTAACATTAGAGTTTAATGTTGCCTAGAGTGTCTCAAGGCAGTTGGGCAGAGGGGAGAAGGCCAAGGCTTTTCTCTGATCTCGGATCAAACATCTATTAGCTAAGTGATCTTGGACACATTAGTTTAACTACTATGTGCCATAATTTCTTATCAGCAAAATGAGGATGTTGGATAATTATTCCATACAAAGCCTTTTAGATTACTACCTGGCACATAATAATTATCTCTCAGATGTTGGGTGTTTGTTATCTCTGAGCTTCTTCCCTGCATTAAGAGCCTCTGAGTCTATGTGCTGAAGGAAAGTAGCTTCGTTACAGCAAATCTACCTGCTGCCACCTGAGCAGACTGGCTCAGAAATGATTAGCAGAGGTTATTTAACAGTTTTTAAAAAATACTTTATTTTTTTATTTTTTATTTTTTTATGTGTATGTGTGTATTGCCTGCATGTAGGTAAGTGCACCCATGTTGTACAATGCCCACGGAGGACAGAAGAGGCTGTTGGATCCCCTGGAACTGGAGTTATGGGCAGTTGTTAGCTGCCATGTGGGTGCTGGGATTCAAACCCGGGTCTTCTGCAAGAATAGCCAGTGTTCTTAACCACTGAGCCATCTCTCCAGCCCCTTAACTTTTAAGATCTTGTCTGTACTGCCCTTGACTCCACAGCACCACGAAAGGGAAGTCTTCGGTCTATCCCAGGGTATCTTGTGCTCATACCTGTTAAGGTAGGTCAGAGCAAACAGTTCATCAACCAGCACTGTGCTCACACTGTCCTCAGAGTTTCCCCTGGAACTGGTATAAGATGGGAACATGGACTCTTCTCCATCTCCAATAACTTTAATCCCCAAAATTCAACAAGGAGGACTTGGAAGTGTATGCCCTTGGAATTATCATTAAGAAGTATAACCCTGTGACCCACACTTGAGCTGTCAATGTAGGGTTATATCCGTATGGAGCCATGTCAAGGAGAGAAGCAATTCCTTTGTCATTGTTTTTTTTTAATATTTTATTTATTATTTTTATTTTATGTGTATGAGTATATTGCCTGCATGTATGTAAGTGCACCCATGCCATACAGAGCCCGTGGAGTCAGAAGATAGTGTCAGATCCCCTGGAACTGGAGTTAGGATGGTTGTTTGCTGCCATGTGGGTGTTGGGAATTGAACCCCAGTCTTCTGCAAGAGCAGCCAGTGCTCCTAACTGCTGAGCCATCTTTCCAGCCCCACGTGTCATTGTTTTTAAAGGATTGTTTTTGACCTTTCACAGGTTTTGAAGCTCTTGTGGATAGGGAATCCCAGTGATCAAGTTCCAGTTGGTTTTATATCCCACTCGATTTTCATCTTTGTCTTGTGGTCATTTGTTTGGGTTCACAACAATACTGAAATAATAAATAATGCTAAAAGATGTTACTGGTATCCATCCCTATCTGACAACCAGGTGCCTTTGTTTTCAAGAAATACCCCATTAACACTTCTTTTTTTAAAAACAATTATTATGATTTTATGTGTATGAATGTTTTGCCTGCATGTATGTAGGTGCACCACCTGTGTGCAATGCCCACAGAGGCCAGACAGGGCATCAGATCCCCTGAAACTGGAGTTACAGACAGTTGTTAGTGGCCATGTGTGAGCTGGAAGCCAAACCTAGGTCCTTTGCAAGAGCTACAAGTACTCTTAACCACTGGGCCACCTCTCCAGCCCCATGAACGATTCTTAATCTAAATATGACAGCAAGTCATGATGCTCTGCTTCTTCCTACCAGAGAGTGAGAATTGGTTCCAAACATGGTAACATCAGATGGGATGTTGGCCAGTCTCCATTTGTATCTCTAGCTCTCCAGCCATCCACCCTGGTTGGTGTCCTGGAACATCATCTCATAGACAGCATGAGTGGATGCCCTTGACTGCTGCCTTGCATTGGATTTGGCCAATGGAAGATCAAAGGTAGAAAGTTGAACCCAGATATTTGTTCATGTTCTTCCATTCCAGATGGGTGCTGTGGATTGGTTCTTTTCCTCCATTAATACCTCAGTTCCAAAAGGCAGTCATAAAACATAATAAATTGTTTTTCAGTTTAGTGCTACCACAGTGTGGTGGCCTGGGTTATTGCTTTTTGGAAATCAATATCAAAGTGAGTTGAAAGCCACCCAGAAGAAAAAAGTCACTTCTAAAGCAGATACTTTAAAAAAATAAAATTAGAGATGGAGAGATGGTTCAGTGGATAAAGGCACTTGCCTTTGATCCTTAGGACCCACGTGGTGGAGGGAGGAAACCGATTTCCACAGGTTGTCCTTTGATAGCCCCTTGTGTGCTGTGGCATGCATGTGCTTCCCCACATATAATTAAATAAATAAAAACTTTAATATAAATGAAATTAATTGATAACTTCATACTTTTCTTGACATTTTCATTCATCTAAAAGGATTTTCAAATTCATTGTGCAATTTCCTTTTTTTAAACATATTGATTCTTTAATATTATTTCATTTGGGGCTACAGAGATGGCTCAGGGGTTAAGAGTACTTGGTGTTCTTGGAGAGGACCCAGGTTTGGCTCCAGCACCCACATTAGGTGACTCACAGCTGCTTGTAATTCCAGCTCCAGGGGACCTGATGCTCCTTCCTGGCTTCTGAGGACACTGTGTGAATGTGGTGCATATACAGACAAGCAGGCAAACATACACATAAATTAATGTTCACATTCTGTTACTTCCCCATGTTTCCTTCTCTAATTGATTTCTAACTTCTTCACATTTTGGTCAGAAAGCAGACCCTCTGAAGATTTGATTGATGGGCTAGCACAAGTCTGGAGAGTTTTTTCATGTACTGTAGAGGAATATGTGCTGTTCTCCAATTGGTAGTAGGGTTCTATTGGTGTGTGATTGGTCTGGTTGTATTACAGTTATTATAGATGTCTTGTTTGTTTTATTTTTGGCTTTTTGAGACAGGGTCTCCCTGTAGCCTCAGTTGGCCTGGAACTTGCTATGGAGAACAGGCTGGACTTGATCTCACAGAGTGAGATCCACCTACCTCTGCCTCCTGAGTGCTGGAACTAAACGTGTGTGCCATCATGCCCAGCTTATTATATTATTAAAGGATTCTCTTTTATTTGTAGTTGTTCATGTCTTCTATTTCCTCATTGACCATCTGCGTAGGTGTTCTACCTGTTACTGAAGGTATATCACTGGAGTCTTCAGTATTGTTGTTGATAATCTCCTTTTTCTTTTATATCTGTTTATTTCTTTTCCTGGTTTTGCTTCATGTATTTCAGGATTCTTTTGTTAGATGTTTATATGTTTAGAATTGGTTTGCTTTCTTGATGGATTATTGCAAACTGTTTCCTAATTTCTAGAATTCCGAAGTAGTTTCTTTTGATTACTTTTGCTAATGTTCTTGCTGCTTTTATGGAGGGGTGGCTTTCTGGAGATTATTTCCTGCTGATCTTAATAAGGCCAATGTCCCCTGGGATTTTCAAAGAACAGTACTGTACATGTTGTGTGTTCTTAGAAATACCTTTTCCCTCGAGCTATTATTTTTATTTAAAATCTGAAAACAATTAGAAAATACTAGGCTGAACTACAGTTAACCACTTAACAGTCAACCATTTTCATATAAACAGAGGAAGTGAGACCTGGTCTGAAAAATGCATCTAATCTGCAGGTATTGTTTTAATGTTGATAAAAGAGTTAATCTGATGAATCTATGTAAGTGCTTACCGTCTTGACCATATTTACATTTTAGTGCTATTTACTGATTTGTTGTTCTTTGCACTCATTTCAGAGAATGTAATTGCTAAGAATAAGAGGCTGTGTCTTCCTCAGAATGGCTATGATTGTGTCCCTCTTGGTAGTAGAGATGTTTGGTGAAGACTTAACCATCATGTTTTGTTTATAAAAAGATTCTACTTGACCAGGCATGGTGGCGCATGCCTTTAATCCCAGCACTCGGGAGGCAGAGGCAGGCGGATCTCTGTGAGTTCAAGGCCAGCCTGGTCTACATAGTGAATTCCAGGACAGCTGGGGCTACAAGGAGACCCTGTCTCAAAAAGACCGGAAAAAAAAAAAAAAAAAGATTCTACCTGGGGCTGGAGTGATGACTCAGCAGTTAAGAGCACTGGCTGCTCTTGTAGAGGACACGGGTTTGATTCCCAGCCCCTACATGGCAGCTAACAACCATCTGTAATTCCAGTTCAATGGAATAGAATAGAAGACCCAGATATTATTCCACATAACTGCAACTACCTGATCTTTGACAAAGATATTAAACATATTGGAAAAGGAACAACATCTTCAACAAATAGTGTTGGGAAAACTGGATTTCAATATGCAACTAGATCCTTACCTCTCACCTCACACAAAACTCAATTTCAAATGGATCTCAAAATTATACCTGATACCCTGAAAATTCTCGAGGAAAAAGTAGATGGGCATAGATAAGAACTTTCTAAGTAGAACTCTGGTAGCCCAGAAAATAAGCATAACAGTTGACAAATGAGATCTCATGAAAGCAAAATGTTTCTGTACAGCAAAGGAAAGAGTCAATGGAATGAAGAA
The DNA here is from genome assembly GCF_000622305.1 of Nannospalax galili. NCBI lineage: Eukaryota > Metazoa > Chordata > Mammalia > Rodentia > Spalacidae > Nannospalax > Nannospalax galili. Next base: position 4,804,848 of record NW_008340872.1, on the reverse strand, counting down.
ACAGCCTTCAGAGATGAAGAGAATCTCTGCTGTCCTCCAGAGGCCATCTTTACATCCTCCAGAGGCCATCTTTACATTCTCCAGAGGCCATCTTTACATTCTCCAGAGGCCATCTTTACATCCTCCAGAGGCCATCTTTACATCCTGCAGAGGCCATCTTTATATCCTCCAGAGGCCATCTTTACATTCTCCAGAGGCCATCTTTACATCCTCCAGAGGCCATCTTTACATCTTGCAGAGGATTAGTGTTTAGAATATACAAGGAATTCAAAAACCAAAACACCAAGAAAACAACAATCCAATTTAAAATATAGGTTCTGGAACGGAATATAAAGTTCTCAAAAGAAAGACCACAAATGAGTAGTGCACACTTCAAAAAGTATTCAACATCTTTTGCCATCAGGGAACCAGAAGGTAAAACTACATTAAGATTCTGTCTCACCCCAGTCAGAACGGTCAGTGTCAGGAATACAGATGGTAACAAATGCTGGTGTGGATGTGGGGAAAGAGGAACACTTATACACTGTTGGTTGGAGTATAAACAGTCTAGTCTTTCTGGAAATCAGTGTGGAGGTTTCTCAAAAACTAGAAATAGATCTACCTTATGACCTAGATATACCACGCCTAGGCATATACCCAGATGACTTGACATCTTACTACAGAGATACATCCGTGTTCATGTCTACTCTATGTACAATAGCAAGGGAATGGAATCATGTCCATCAACTGATGAATGGACAATGAAAATGTATAATGAGTAATGTCCCCCCATGGGCTCAAGTATTGAATGCTCGGTCCCCGGTTGGTGGTGCTGCTTAGGGGGTCAAGGAATCTTTAGGCCTGCTGGAGGAAGTACGTCACTGGAGGTGGGCTTTGAGAGGTCATAGCCTGTACCACTTCCAGTTTGTGTTCCCTGCTTCAAGTTTGCTGGTGAAGATGTGAGGTCTTTGTTTCCTGTTCCTATCATCAAGCCTGTCATATGCTTCCAGGCTCCTCCCACCCCCAATGATGGACTCTTATCCCTCTGGAACCATAAGCCAAAATAAACTCTTTCTTCTATTAGTTGCCTTAGACATGGTATTTTATCACAGCCACAGAGACGTAACTAATACAGGTACATAAGCACAATGGAACATTATTACTCAACTGCAAAGAAAAATGAAATCATGAAATATGCAGGTAACTGGATGGAGCTGGAAAAAAGTTATACTAAGTGAGATCACCCAGGCCCCCAAAGTCAAATGCCACATATTCTCTCTCATATGAGGGTTTTAACTTCAAATCTTTTGTTTTGTGTGTTTAACAGGGACTACATGGGCAAGCTAGGAAGCTAGAATTGGGCCACTGGTGTGGGAGTGCATTGGCAGGGGGATAGTAGGATATTGGTGAAATGAAAGTAGAGCGGGGGATGCTGGGGACAGACGGGTTCAAGCAGGTAGTGGAGTAATGGGAATTGGGGAATGATGGGCCAGAGGAAGGCCTACCCCACATGAAATGTGCATGAGGAGGAAGCTACTTGGGAATCGATGATCTTGCAATCCAAGTAAGAAAGGATAGTAGAACATGTGTGATATGAAAGAACATGGTGAGACTCCTGGGTGCTGAAGATTTAAGTGGGGATGGAAGTGGGGATTGGAGAAAGGAGACACGGGGTAGGCCCACCCAAGCTAATGTTGAAGAAGCCTTATGCAACCCCACCAGTTTGTAAGCAAATTAAGAATGTAATAATTTGAAGGACTTTGAGCAAAAATGCCCCACATTAGTGGACAATGCTGCTCCCAGAAGACATAGGTTATTAAATGAAAATCTCAGTGCTAGGTATGGGTTACCTCCTTCCAAGTTACAGGTCAGAGAGGCCCAAGTGGCACTCAAAACAAGACATGCTATGACCATTGCTCTTGGTTACCCACCCTAACTAGATGGTGAGAGTTGATTACTAGAGACACCACACACTCTGGCTGCAGGACACAGAGAAATCAGTCTTGAACTGGCTTTCAGAGGACTGGGTTGTACAGGCTTCTAGGGGAGAAAAGGCATCAGTGATCTTATCTAGCACTGGACCCTGCATGATACAATAATGACCTGCCACTCTAGCAATAATGGCAAGGCTGACTACAGGGGGTTACTAACTACACTCTTGATTGGAGTTGAGGTTTGTTCCACAGGAGGGATTTCAGGCCTGGTTCTGTAAACATAGTCAAAACCCATGACTAGGGAAGTTATATACTTAGGAGAGAACCTATGGATGTTGTCTTGCTAAATAGTCATGTTGTCAAACTGCCTTATAAATATTTATGTTTATATCCATAAATTTGTCCTGCTCCCAATATTGGTCAGAGATACTTCTTCTGCAGTCGTGTAGTGGTTAATGCAGACTCATTACTGTTCAAAGTGCTGAGAACAAATGACTATGATCACTGAGCTGTAAATGGAACATTTATACCACCACCATCACCGCCCCCAGGCTCAGGAAACATTACAGAAGAGGGGGTGGAGAGAAGAGAAGGGCCAGAGGATGAGGAGGAGAGCTGTGCAATGCTGTCCTCTGGTCATGGCATGAGTTGCACACATGAACTCACAGCAGTTGTGGTTACCTGCATAAGACTGGCACAGTATCAAGCCAGTTAAAAACTCCAGCATGGATGACTGAGGAGCTATTGGCAACTGATGATTAAGGGAGGGAGAGTTACTTTTCTTTAGGAGTGTGGTCACTGGTAGGTTGCCCATACCCTGATGAATGACCCTTATGCCCATGCCCCAATGCATATATGGGCAGCATTAATTGGGTTAAAAATAAATAAGTGACAAATTATAAAAGGAAGACATGAATTTGGGAGGGAAATGAGATGGGTGGTCCTGGGGGGTGTTGTATAGGGAGAGTGAAGGATGGATATGATCAAGATACAATGTATACATGTATGAAATTTTCAAGGAATAAATGTAAATTAAAACAGAAGATACTAATAACTAAAGAAATGCCTTAGTAATTAGGATTATTTACTTTCAAAAGGTGATATCATAAAGGGCTTGAGGGGGATGGCTCAGTTGATAAGGTCTTGCCTAGCAAGCATGAGGGCCTCTTTTTGACTCCCAGAACCTATATAAAAGTACCGAGCATGGTACAACACACTTATAATCCTAGCTCTGGCAAGGTGGGGACAGGAAGATTCCTGTGGCTTACTGACCAGCCGGTCTAACCTAATTAGTGAGCCCTAGGCCAATGAGAGACCCTGTCTCAAAAGAGGTGAACATTTTCTTGAGGCGGGTACCTGAGGTTGTAACCACACACACACACACAACACACACACACACACACACACTCACTAAGTAAAAAGGTGATAGTATAAGCTTCTATCTTAACAACTCTATTGAATGAATTTTTCTGGTCTGGTCTGCTGGTTAGACAGAAGGTTTCTGTGTCCACCTAAATTTATATATTTAAATATAATTTCTAGTGTCATGGTCTTTGGAGATGAAGGCCCTTGATTAGGTTAGGAGAAAGAAACACTTGTGAGTGTGATTAGTGCTTTTATAAAATGGGCCTCAGAGAGCACTCTAACTTTCTTCCCTCTTTTTGCACATAGACTACGATGACCCTCAGCTGTCCATAACCAGGAAGGAGGTCCTCACCAGAACTCTGATCATGCCAGCACCATGGTCTTAGATTTTCAACCTCTAGAAGTATAAGAAATCATTTCTGCTGCTTATAAGCAGCCCAGTTATGGTATTTTGCTAGAGCAGCCTGAGCTGACCAAGACACTGCCCTTTAGCTGAGGTTACAGCAATTTGACAGCCCAGCTTGTCCCATGAGTTTAACTTCTCTTTTCATCTCTCCAATGGCTTCAGTAACTATCCCCATATGAACACTGAAACCAAGTCCTTGGTTAACGTAAGTCCCGAGTACACCTATGGTTTCAGCTCACCCAGAGGCCAGTTCCTACCCGCCTCTTCTGTGTGCTTCCAGGGGCCACTTCTTTCTTTCTTGTGAGAGCAATCATAAATTTTGAAAGGATTTAAAAAACTGCACTTGAGGCTGGAGAGATGGCTCAACAGTTAAGAACAGTAGCTGCTCTTGCAGAGGGCCCAGGTTTGGTTCCCAGCACCTACATGGCAGCTAACAACCATCTGTAATTCCAGTTCCAGGGGATCTAGGCCTTCTTCTGGCATCCTCAGGCATTGTACACATGTGGTGCACTTACTACATGAGACAACACATATATACATATAAAAATAACTGCACTTAAGGCAACATATCAAGAAGTTTCTCAAGAGAGAGTTTGATGTCATCTTTTAGTTTACTATCTTGCCAGCAAAATTCTCCAACCCTCATTATTACTTTTAAAATGGCCTTTGCTAGGGGAGTGTTGTTACTGGACTATATCAGTTCATTATTTCTGCTCATTATTTATATTGGGTCACACGGAAAAAGGAAAGGAGGGAGACAGTAATTGAACTGATTACTTTTCTGTTGCTGTGATAGAACACCCTGACAAAAAGAAACTTAGAAGAGAAAAGGGTTTGTTTTGACTCACAGTTTCAGAAGCCATATGGTCCATCAAAGTGAGAAGATGTGGCCGCATGCATGTGAGGTGGGCCTACCAATCAGAAAGCAGAGTGATCACATTTTATTTGCATAGAAACACAGAGGGAAAACAGGAAGTGTGGCCAGGCTATAAAACTTTAAGCCTGCTCCCAGGACACACTTCCTCAGTAAGGCTCCACCTCCTAACAGTTCAGCAACCCTTCCCAAACAGCACCACTAACTAGCGACCAAGTGTTCAAATACATGAGCCTACAGGGAATATTTCTCATTCAAACCATCACAGTAATTATGTTTATATTGAAAATATAATTTAGGGCCAGTTCTCCAGGACTTATTGGTTTCTTAACAACATCCCCAGAAACATGAGGTTGGGTGATTGTTTTAGGACCCAATGTGTAAATTATTAGATCCTTTACTTCCTGTTCCCTTGTCTTTTTATTAGTAGCTCTGCGGCGGCTGACCATGGAAAATGATGTCATAGGAAACACAACAAAGCTGGTTTGTAGCCATCATGAATGTCTCTGAAAGAACTCTGAGCAGAAAGGTGTAGGAACAACTGGCTGGAAAAAGTCTGGGTGTTTGCAAGTTCTGCTCCTGTCTTCTCGTTCTATACACGTGGATTTGACCACCACATCTGAACCCTATAGGGGCCATCCATTCATGAAAGAGTATTTAAAATTCTCTGCCACGGAACTACAGAGTTCCTTGGAGAGTCCTCAAAGAATTCTTGGGCATTAATATACCTGCTTATTTATTCAACAAATATTCAGTGACTGTTGGCCAGATGTCTGGCACTGGGTTGGATGTAATCCTTGGGGAGGCTGATCTGCCAAGTTTCTGGCTGTTACTCCTTCAACCAGAGCAGCTCTTCTGGTGTCTGTCTTGTAGCTGAGTTCTGGGTAAGGGAGTGTTGTTGCTTAAGAAGAATTTGAAGTCTGCTGGAGCATAAGGAATGCCCCAATTTAAAAGAAGTTTTTATTAAGCAGAGTTATTCTGGGGTGATGATCTAATAGATATAAGTGAATTATGCATCAGCATGCTGATGAACGCATAATGGGTATGTGTGCTATTCAGGGGAGGTTGTAATGAATGACCTTCAAATCTCAGTGACATTCAACATGAAAGATTCATGTGCTACTCATGGCCATGATTTATAAATGTTTGTTAGCACTGAAAGTTAAGTTGGAATTTAATTGCTATTGTAACAGTGTTAAGATACTGTCTGACAAACAGCATGCTTGGCGCTCAGTAACTCCTTTACAAATGGTGTGGTCAGTGGGAGATAATAGACTTTTGATGTAGACAGCAGCATTTCCCTTGCCCAGACAGGGTTAGAGGCCTCTTGTGGTGAGGAGAAAATCCTTCACAACCTAAAGGAGCCCAACTTATGGAGCTGAAGTAGCTTAGTGAAGAGACAGACTGAAGACCAGCCTAAAGCTAGAAGTTCAACACACCTAAAGACAAGGTAAGAAAATGAGAGGAATGATCATCCTCCGCATCAGGAATGCACTTACAGATCTCTGATCATCCTCCGCATCAGGAATACACTTACAGATACCAAACACTCCCTCTACACAGCTGTCTGCACACTCACTACGAAGCCTGCCACTTTGTGAGCTCTAAATCAGAAAGCGCAACTTTTATTCTTTCCCTCTCTTTCATCTCCCTGCTCCAGAATCCTTCAGCATCCTAAACCTGCCTGTGCTGACACTCAGCATCCTCAGGTTCTTTTCAAATCCCTCATTTTACCCCAGAAATGTAGCTACTTGCAGACTTCCATTTCTGGCTGCTTTCTTGGCCTTTAGCTCAGAAAGCAGTATTTCTCTCTCTCTCTCTCTCTCTCTCTCTCTCTCTCTCTAAGGAAAAAAAAAAAACAGAGGAAGATATTTTCTCTCTCTCTCTCTCTCTCTCTCTCTCTCTCTCTCTCTCTCTCTCTCTCCCCCCCCCATTAGCTGCTCAAACCAGCTTGCCTTTCCTGTTATTTTCTCTAAGTGCCAAAACATTGTACTCTAGTTTTAAAAAAAAGAAATGAAGCTTTTGAAAAGTGATGATGTCATAGGAGGGTTCTACCTTCATGCCATTACTTGGGGGAGTGAAAGTTTCTTAGAAAGTGAGGGGCTGAGGAGATGGTTCCATTGGTAAAGTGAGGACCTGACTCCATCCCTAGAACCCACATAAGAATGCTGGAATGTGGGACTGAGCTCTGGAGAGGGGAGATAAAGGGATCCCTGTCTCCAAAAGCAGGATGAAAACTGAGTACCATGGTGCACACCTTTAATCCCAGCACTCAGGAGGCAGAGGCAGGTGGATCTCTGTGAGATGGAGGCCAGCCTGATCTACATAGTGAGTTCCAGGCCAGCTGTGGCTACAGGGAGACCCTGCCTCAAAAAAATAAGGAAAAAAAAAGGATGCAATGTGATTGAGGAAACACCTGAGGTTGACCTCTAGCTTCCACATGCATGTGCACACCTGAACCACACACACACACACACACACACACACACACACACACACACGTGTGCGTGCCAAAACAAGGAGGAGGAGGAGGAGGGGGGGGGGAAGAAAATCTGGTCCCTCATATTTTCCATGTGCCTGCCTGCCTGCCTTTCCACCATGGGATGACACAGTTCAAAGGCTCTTTCCAGGTGTAGCCCTCTGATCTTGCAGTTCCCAGCCTCCAAACTATGAGCTAATGAAATTTCTGATCATTATAAATTCTGTTCTAGCAGTAGGAAATAGACGAAATGACTCATATTACATGTCCATCATGCTGCTTCTGTGGGTCCATTTTGTGTGTCATCCTCATCTGGGACTCACAGTCTAGAACATTGCCAGCCCTTGGCAGCGGGGAGGAAGGACATGGTTGGTCTTTACATTGACTCTTACGACTTCTGCTTGGAAGTTACACATGTCATTGCTGTTGACTTTTCATTGGATAAAAAAAGTAAGTGGCTTCCCCGGATGTCACATGGATATATAATCTTTCCACAGGGACAGGGAGCTAATATTTGGGAATGATAATGCAAAGTCCCAAAGTACTTGGTAAATATTTGCTGATTGAACATTTCTGTGCAATAAATAATATGTTCCAATGCATTATCAGATTGCAACCCCATAAACCAGAGTCTGCTCTCTGAGAAGCCCAGGATTGTGAGCTTCTGGCATTATGGGAAGAGCTAACATTCACCTGAAATAATCTTGGATCTTTATTGTCAAATCTAAGTCAGTACCTTGAACACTTTCTACCACTGGGCAAGGAAACCCCATCCCCATATTCCAGCCCCATATCCATTCTGCCTTTTTTTTGAAATGTGTTGTAAGATGTTAGAAGAAAGGTCTGGAACATCTAAGGATTACAAAGAAATTCACATCAGCAGAAAGCCAGGCTGAAACTCCCTCAAGAATTGAAGAACTTAGTTCCAGAGCCAGATTGTATAAAGCAGGGCTTTAAAAGTAATCTGGAGCCATCCTATGTAAAACAAATTTGAGACCAGCAGGAAGCCTCAGAGGGGGCTGCAGAGTAGGAAGGAATGAAATGGATTCCAGACTACCATGAGGATTTTCTTGATTGAAACAAGACCAACTTACAGAATCATGCTCTGTGTGAGCCCATAATTCTGCCCTTTTTCTGCAAAAATATGAAAGAAGGCATGCAGAATTTTTGGAGTAGCTGAACTACACAGACGAAAGACGTTTCTCTGTTCAAAAAGATATCTAAGGGAAAGCCATGGCTGGACTCTGCAGTGTGCATGGTGGGCATGCGTACTCCCTCAGATTCACCCTCACCAGAGGCAATCATACTGGCTCTCAAAGCTGAAAATCCCAGAGGTGGATTTTGGCTTTTAGATATGGCTGGATCCAAGAGTTCATGCAATGGCCCCAGGCTCTCTCTCATTGTCTACTTCTGTTTGGTCTGTTCTGCAGGCTGGGTTGCATCCATAGCTTTTCTTCACCAGGGCTTTGACTGAGCACATCTCATACATCTAACTTTGGCTGAGCTTACAAACATCTATGCGGCTATGTGCAGCAGAACTAAGTCTTTACCCTGTTGCTGGCAAGTGTTTCTGCCGAAAGGCCTCTTCACGAGCTCCCACCCAGGTCTTCTGGCTTTCGCCCTAGGCCATTTACTGCCAGGGGTCATCCAACAGGTTTCTGTCTTTCCGCAATCAGTGCTGTTCTTCTAGACTCTTCCTCACAAGACTTATCAAATGCCCACATCGTCATATCTGCCATCACAGTCCCTTCCACTGGACATTTCCTCCAGGCCACCACTGGTAATCTTCAGCAATGGAGTCATTACTTGTGACAAGGGTCATCTTTGCCCAACCTTCCAACCTAGACATTCTGACATTCTCTTCTTTGTCCACAAGATGTAAAGAGTCAACTGCAGTTAAAGCAACCACAGATTCTGGTCGTTCTTTCTGTGTCATCTAATCTAATCTCATTACCACATAAGCTTCTGCATCTTTCTAGGGAACAGGCATTGAAATGGGACTAAGGATACAGAGATGTTATTATGACTAATGACTGTAAGAGAATAGAAAGGAGCCTAAAAAGGCGGGGAGTACTGTCACATCTTGAGCAAAGAAGGAGAGAGGGAAGATTGGCTGGAAGTGTTCTTGACTGGAGCAAAGAAGGCTCTCCAGAGATGCCAGGGGATCCCTGAGCCAGTGCTGGCTGCCAGAGCGGTCCTGACTCCAAGAAGGACCAGCTGCAGAATCTGTGGGGACCAGTGAAAGAGAAACTCTCAGGATTCCTTGTTAGAAAATTAGTAAAAATTTCAAGATAGCAATATCAAACCCTACACAGTGTCTTTGTGAGTTCAGGGCCTGTGTGACTGACTGCCTGAGTCTTAATGGCCATGAAGCTGGGTGTGCACTGCCTAAGTATCCCACTGTGCTGAACTGTCTGTGGGAAGTTGACTGTAGAGCTATGCAGTGATGAATTTCAGAGCCCAGCAGCCAGGCCCTTGGACAAAGGCTTTCTGTAATTGGAGCTGTAAGGCATTTTCTCATGGCCTCAAGACATGGGAAAAAATTGTTGTGTGTATGATTTTTGCCTTTTGTCTCTTGTGAAAGTTGGGGATAACTGTTTCTAGTACATATTTTTTGTGAGTGTGTATGATGTGTGTGTGTGTGTGTGTGTGTGTGTGTGTGTGTGTGTGTACGCCATACCTATGGAGGTCAGAGGACAACCTCAGGTGTCAGTCTTTGCTTGAAGCAGGGTCTCACTCTTCGTTCATTGCAGTATATGCCAGTCCAGGTGGACTGCGAACTTCTAGAGACTCTCCTGGAATCTCATCTCTACATAAGGACATGCTAGGATTACAAACACATGTGCTACTGTATCTTGATTTTTACATGGGCTCTGGAGATTTGAACTCAGGTCATCAGGCTTGCACAAGAAGTGCTTTGCCCAATGGGCCATTTCCCAGCCACATCCAGTCATATATATACATATATATATATA
>NW_008340872.1:4785189-4788483 GCF_000622305.1 Nannospalax galili | reverse complement strand
GCTACTGTATCTTGATTTTTACATGGGCTCTGGAGATTTGAACTCAGGTCATCAGGCTTGCACAAGAAGTGCTTTGCCCAATGGGCCATTTCCCAGCCACATCCAGTCATATATATACATATATATATATATAATTTATTATTTTTCTAGTCATATATATTATTTACTATTTTTTTATTTTATGTGTATGAGTGCATTGCCTGCATGTATATAAGTGTACCTGTGTCGTGAAATTGCCTATAGAGGTCAGAAAAGGCTGTCAGACCCCCTGAAACTGAAGGTACAGACAGTTGCTGCTATATGGGTGCTAGGAATCAAACCTGGTTCCTCTGCAAGAGCAGCCAGTGCTCTCAACTACAGAGTTATCCTTACAGCCCTAGTCATATATTTTTAAAAAATATTTGAGGTCTTTAATCCAGGTGGAGTTTATTTGTATTATTGGTATGGTATGAAGATTAACTTAATGGTTTCCTTCAGTTGATAATCATACGTTCATAATTATTTATTGAATGTCTGGTCTTTTTCTGTTCCCAAAAGAACAGAACTATGCTCACATTCTATATGAAAGTGTCAAATGGATTGGAAGAGGGGTGTCTCAAATGGCTTCTGTGGTGCCTAGTCATAGATGAAGAACTGGGATTGGAGTTAGAAAAGGATTTTCTTTAGAGCGAGCTGTTGGTGAACTCTGAGTTCTATCTCCAGATGGAAGTTGGCTGCTTGCTCTTCCTTCCAGGCCTAGGGAAAGAGACTCCCTCAGAGAGTGGCCATCCCTATCCTGCAGTTGGAGAGCTGCTGCCTGGTGTCTGATACATGCTACATGTACCCTTAGTTTGGGGCCGAGGAGATAGCTCAGTGGGTAAGAGCACTTGCTGTGCAAGCATGACGTCCTAAGTTCTGATCCCTAGCAGCCACATAAAGTGCTAGATATGGCAAAGTTACCCGGTGCTGAGGGAGGGGAAAGACAGGTGTATCACTGGGGCCTGCTGGCCAGCCAGCATAGCTGGAATACAGCTCCAGGCTCTGTGAGAGACCTTATGGAAAAGCAAGTAGGGGAGAATGGTAGAGGAAGACACCTGACACCCTTCTCTATTCTCTGCATGTGCATACACATGCATATGCTCTGGCACAAACGTATGCACACATGCACATACACCAAAAACCACACAAAGAACAAGAAGGAAAAAAGAACCCTTAAATTCAAGAATTTGAGATGGCTATGGCTCTGCAGAGCAAGGTGAGGTGGCCATGAGCCCCAGTTGCCCCTCTGTGTCCTCTCTAAAAGTGCCTTCAGCGTTCTTCACCTGCTCTGGTCTTCACAGGGGCTGACGTCACAATAGTACCTGCTCAGATCTCTGTTCACTGGATGCCCATTGGGAGGCCCCAGCCAGAGCTGAGGGTGGACATGAAGAGATACTGGAGCATCCACCCTGCTGGCTGCCTCCCCACTGGGAGTTGTTCGTGAGCCAGCTGTAGTTCTGTGCCTCTGGCCATTGGCACTGGGCTGGGACACCCTTCCTTCTCACTCCCTCCTAGTGCTGGGTACCAGCCAGCCCCAGAGGACTGAGTCCACTTTTATGAGTAGTCCTCCCTTCATTGACTCAGCCTCCCTTTCCCTTCCAAGCCCACCATCTGTTTCCAATCAGAAGGAACCTCGGTGTCACGCTCTTGCTTCTTTGATGGGAATTCAAACTGATTTAATATATATTACTGCAGAAAATGTGGACAACTAGAGGCACGCTGCAGAAAAGTTGGATTTATTTGAATGTTCTTTTCTTTCACCCAGTCCCTAGGTGGTCTCAGAGCCTAAAATCCGTCTAAAAACCCGTATGCTATGGACTCCCAAGTTAATGTCTGCATCACTCCTCTTTTCTACAAAAGCCTTTATTACTTATCACTATTATTTTCAATACTGGGGACCCTGTGAATGCTAAGTAAACACATATGATGGGCTATGTCCCCAGCACCCAAGCCTTTTCACTGTGTCTCCCTAGTGTCTAACAGAACTCACAATCTCCCTCTACCTCCATGTCTACAATCCATCCTTTAGCCTACACTCCATTTCTTCTCCAGCCATCCTCTCACAGTTAGGCCACCCAACATCCTACTGTCTGCTTTCCAAATCTGAATTCATTAATGCCTGCTTCCCTATTGCTCTGTGTTATAAATGGAATGTGTCCCTCCCAAGTTCATGTGTCAAAATCCTAACCCCTAAAGCTTAAGAGGTGGGGCCTGTTGGAGGTCATGTAATAGAGGTCTCAAGAATGGGATTAGTGCCCTTACAAGGAAGACTTTGGAGGGCTCTTAAGTGCCGTTTGAAGACAGAGAGAAGGTGCCATTCATGAAGCGGGAGGGCGTGCTCAGCAGACTGCACTGACTGCAGTGACCTTGGACTTCCAGTCTCCAGAACCATGAGGCATAAACACCTGCTGCTTAAGCCACTTGGTCTGTGGTATTTTATTATAGCAGCTCAGGTACACTCGGTGGTTCCCCTTTTCTTCACCTCCCACATCGACTCTATCCTTAAGTCATCACAGTTTAATTTCAAACATGGGCATCAAATCTCATTCAAGCCACAGCTTACTTTCAAAAGTCATACTGGATTGCATTTCCTGTCAGCACTCTGCTAAAGCAGGCACCTATCCAGATGCTAGAGAAGGGTCAAGGGTTTCCATTTAACATTTTCATTTTCCATTTAACATTCTCAGACTGTTGTGGACTGTGGGTGACTATTAGATAATGAAACTACAGAGTACAGGGGACCACCTCCTTCCCCATAAACATTTGAAATTCACAGTTGATTGGATGCAGAACCCATGGATATAGCGGGCCAGCTATATATTGGATATTTAGAGCCAATTAAAATATATTTATTGGGTCTGGAGAGATGGCTCAGTGGTTAAGAGTACTGGCTGCTCGTACAGAGGACCCAGGTTGATTCCTAGCACCCACATGGCAGCTAACAATCATCTGTAATTACAGTTCCAGGGGATTTGACGCCCACTTCTGACCTCCACAGGCATTGTATGACACAAGTGCACTTACATACATGCAGGCAATACACTCACACACATAAAAATAATAAAATTCTTAAAAAATGTATTTATTGAAATAATTTCCTGTTTCTCCCTCCCTTCCTTCCTTCCTTCCTTCCTTCCTTCCCCCTTCCCTCCTTCCTTCCTTCCTCCCTCCCTCCTTCTTTCCTTCCTTCCTCCTTCCTTCCTCCTTCCCTCCTCCCTCCCTCCTTCCTTCCTTCCTTCCTCCCTCCCTCCCCCCCCCCTCTCCTTCCTCCCCCCC
>NW_008340872.1:4726991-4785040 GCF_000622305.1 Nannospalax galili | reverse complement strand
GGAGTGCTAGGATTACAGGCCTGTACCACAATGCCTGACACGTTTCCTTTTACTTTCTTTTTTTAAAAAAGTTTTGTTAGTATATATATATATATTTTTAAATATTTTATTTAGTATTTTTATTTTATGTGTACGAGTGTATTACCTGGATGTATGTGAGTGCACCCATGTCATACAATGCTATGGAGGTCAGAAGACAGCTTCTGATTCCCCTGGAACTGGAGTTAAGGATGGTTCGTAGCCACCATGTGGGTGCTGGGAATCGAACCCGGGTCCTCTGCAAGACCAGTCAGTGTTCCCAACCACTGAGCCATCTCCCCAGCCCCTTTGTTAGTATATATTAATTACACATAATAATGTGTTTCATCATTACATTTCATACATGCACATAATGTATTTTGACCATATTCACCCTACCCCGTTACCCTGTCTTGTTCCCCTTTCACCCCCACTAAACCCTTTCCTCTTCCCACCTAGCCCTTCTTCTAGTCTCAAGCCGTGTGTGTGTGTGTGTGTGTGTGTGTGTGTGAGAGAGAGAGAGAGAGAGAGAGAGAGAGAGAGAGAGAGAGAGGGAGGGAGGTTCATTAGGGTTTAGGGGTTTAGGGCTATTTATAGGAGAGTGGGTGGAGTTTGTTTAGAGGAGCATGGACCCTTTACCAGTGACTACACCATTGAAGAAAATGTCTCTCCCTTACAGGAGACTACTTCTCTGAGAGAGCACCTTTGCATGTTAAAAAGAATGTGACATCTTTTTATTTGATTTGTTTTGTTCCTCCATGGCTTCTGCTTCAAGCTTCTGTCTTGAGTTCCTGCCTTGACTTCCTCCAATGATGGACTGTACCTGTAAGATGAAATAAACCTTTTTTTTTCCCAAGTTGCTTTGGTCCTGGTAGTACAGCAACAGAAGCCAAGCCAGCACGTCAGGGCCTTGATCATGATAGGCAAGGTCCCTACCACTGAACCACATCTTTTCACGTTTTAAAAAGAATACTTTTAAGTATAAATTCCTAGAACTAAAAGTGCTGGGTTAAAAAAAAATAAATGATTTTCTTATTTCTAAGGAACCAAAATGGAACATTCTATAATCTTAAGTATAAATGTGCTTTCCTTTATTCTGTATATTTACCTTTATGATTTTAGCTTTGTTAGAGTTGGTATTTCGATAAAATCAGCAATGCTCCTGAAAAGAAGGCTTTCTAAAAATATCACATCATTGCAAAAGTGCTCAGATTTGAAAATGAAGTGTGCCCATAGTAATTGAATCCTGCTGTAAACCAATTCATCTTAGTTTCAAGGAGCAAAGAACATTACGCAGTGAGAGTCGTGACTGTCGCACATTGCCCCCTGACTTGCAAACTCACTTGAACAAAATCCAAGAGCCCAGAGATAGAGAGAAAACTCAAGTTTCAGTTTCAAGATAGTGGTAATGTGTTGTATGTCTTAAAAGATGACAGTGTTCTGTAAGCCTTAATCTTGTGAGGGTCTCTCCTGTCTGCTATGGTTTGACTATGGTATAGGTGTGTCTCCCAAAGATCCATGTGAGGCATTCCCGGTCTGTAATGTGATAGTACTGAGGTGGCAGATCCTGAAAAAGGAGGTAGTTAGGTCATTGGTTTCACTGGCTCTTGGTCAGTTTCTGTGAGAGTAAGTTGTTATAAAAAGAGTGAGATTAGCCTCTGAATCTCTACCATGTGTTTACTGTCTCACCAGGAGGCTGCTCTCTTTCCCTCCTGGGATTCCACCATAATGGTCACCTCTTACATTGTAACAAGACGGTCCCTCCCCACAGGTTGAGCTGATGCCACCCAATCTTGGACTTCCAGTCCATAAACTCTGAGGTAAATAAGCCTCTTTATATTACAAAAAATCAGTCTCAGATATTTTGTTATAGTAAAAGAAAACGAAGACATTTTCTCTTGTAATTTTGTACATTAGTTATATTAATGATGAATGCTGTACTGATGCATAATCTAACTTTTATAATTTCAGTAATGTTTCAGAGTAAAGAAACATGTTACCATAAGGCATAAATAATAAAACTTGTAGTTATAATGTTTTTGGTATAGTCAACCTCTCTCTAAATTTGTGTTTTAAATCTTACATGATTAAAAGTTGCACATTTTGAGTCATTGCGATGGCTCAGTGGATAAAGGCACTTGTCGCCAAGACTGATGACCCGAGTTCAATCTCTGGAACCCACATGGTGGATGGAAAGAACTGATTTCAGCAAGTTAACCCTTTGACCTCCACATGTGTTTGTAGCATGTGTGCACCCCCCACATACACATATTCACAAAACAAAGGCTAATTAAAAATTTGCACATTCTATATTTGCGTTTCACAGCATCTAATATTTTGTCTTAATGTGATGTCTACCTCAACAGTATGAGGACATGGTCTGTAAAACATCTATCTATCTAAGTCAGGCGTGGTGGCACCTGCCTGTTATCACAGCCCATAGGAGGTTGAGACAGGAGGACCATTAGTTCCAGGCCACACTGGGGTACATAATGAAAACTTGTCTCAAAAGTCCAATCGACTTGGGGCTTGAGAGATGGCTCAATCGTTAAGAGCACACACTACTCTTGCATAGGACCCAAGTTTGGTTCCCAGCAGCCATGTCTGGTGGCTCCTAATTGTCTGTAACTTCAGCTCTAGGGGATTCAATGCCCTCTTTTGGACTCTGGGCACCTGCACTCCTGTGTGTATATCTACACACAGATATACACATTATCCACACAGTTAAATATAAAATAGATCTTAAAAATTCCAACCAACTAGATAAATACCCCAAACCTATATATCCCATGTTTATGTAAGTATATGTATACACACACGTATATATGTATATTGAAATGGAAAACCTTTCATGATTTTGCTCTAGCTGACTTTTGCTTATCCCTCTGTGTTTGCCCAGCCATTTCCACTGCAGCCAGCCAGGCAGAACATCTCATGCAGGCAGTGGCAGGGAGTACATTGTTTCACAGCACTGGGAAACTTACAAGTAGTGAGGTAGCATGCCCAGGTAGCATATCCTCCCTCCCAGCTATATCTGCATCTCCATGGAACCCATTGTTTCTGCAGTTCTGAGAAACTTGTTTTTCCCTAACTGAAACTTTTTGTTAACTGAAAACCTCTTTGTTAACTGACCTACCTGGTCTGGTATAACTGTGGTGATCTGATATAACTGTGGTTATTGACTTTGCCCCTGGCATGATGTAATTCTGGTTTAAGCTTTATAAACCACTACTCCCCTTGGAGTCAAGAGTTCTTTGGGGCATTAGGCCCCTCTCTGACTGCTGGCTAATAGCGGACCCTGATTTGACCATCACTATGTGATGTTCCTCTGCCTTGTGCTCCATGTTACAATACCTGTATATGTATATGTATATGTATATGTATATGTATATGTATATGTATATGTATATGCGTGCATCTACCCAACTTGCCTATCTTCCTTAGAGTAAACAATAGTGGAGTAAAATATACCAGATGTCCAAGTGATTAGATTAAAAGCAAAGTTATTTATACTGGTTTTCTTGGGCAGGACTGCAGCAGCAACAAACTGTCATCCAGGAGCAGAGATTAACTCAGTGACATGTCAGTATTCATGATTGTTACTAACTAATGAACACTCGGGGAATTTAAGCTCTTGTTCTTTGAACACCCTTTCTCTGGGTCAGCTAAGTGAGATAGTGTTGTAATTATTATTATGGGGGGAGGTAATTGCTATGTAGACCAGGCAGGCCTCTGGCTTGGGATTCTCCTGTCTCAGCGTCTTGAGTCCTGGGCTTACATTTATTAGCAAATAGGCCTGGCTATGAAGGATTCTATGAAATTCTTTCACTCTTATGTCTAGCCAAAGTTTTGTCTATTTGAGTATGTGACTGTGGGTTCAAACCTTGCTTTATCGTTTCCCTCACTAGTTCCTTGGGGACATTAATTAATACTTTCTGATAGCTGTTTCTCTGGGACCTGAGGATAATTGAAAATTTTCACATGAATAGCTTGTAAAATGAGTTTTAAAAGATGAAAAATAACTATTGATTTGCGATCCTTTAATTCTTCATGAAGAAACACAAAAATTTTCAGATGTGAAATTGGTTTATGTAAATTCATTGAACTGGTTTGGGCAACTGTTTTTTAAGACCAAGCAAATTTCTGTTACACCAGGTATTTGTACTTTATATCACCTAGGACTTTGAGGGCTTGAATTTGGATTCAAGGACTGTGTACTTTGGTCATGACGTCCTGGCTGGATGGGGCCAGCAAGACTTGCAGGACAACAGTGGACACTTAGTAGTACCTATAATGTTTCTTATTTGTATGGGGACCGATGTCCCTTGAAAGAATCTAGTTCTTGCCAATGATGGGTTGAATGCATCACTCACAATGCCCTAAGACACTGTATCTCAGTGTGCCTCCTGTTACTTGTGATGAATTCTGGATGTTTCCACAGTCCTTACACAAAGGCACAGTTTTGCATCAGTGTTCTAAGATCCTGTTTAGAATCCATAGACACTGTGAAAAATATTTTTAGGATATCTGAATTCTTAATTAAAGTTTTAAGAAGTTCAGAAAGTTGAGATAGCCAAAGGACAATGGAAATAGAAACTTTCTACTACCTCAATTTACAAATAACATCTCCTCACATGGCTTTCCTCTGAGGAGTAAGTTGGTTCCTTTTAGCCCATTTCATGGAGTTGTTTTACTTTGGTGCCTGGGCTGGCTCACTTGGAGCCTTCAGCAGTCTCTTGAAAGAAAAAGCCACAATTAGTCAGCCATTTATTTTCCACCTGTTTTCTTTTCTATTGTAGATTGCTTCACCAAAAGCTGTAATTTTGGTTTTAATTAAGGCAGATCTTATTGAAATCTTTCATTATGTGTTGGTACAAGTTTGGAGTCCAAGCTCTTACTACACAGTTTTATTTCTTTGTCTAAGCTTCAGTGTGTGTTCCCTGACTGAATTTCTTTTTGAGCTGAGTTTCTGGGTTCTTTTTCTAATTTTTTAAAATTTATTTTTAATTTTTTATTGAGATTTTGTACATTTTATACAACAGTCCTCAGTCAAATCTAGACTCCCTCTGCCATCCCTGCTCCCCTCCCCTCAACCCGACCTCATGTATTCCACTATATGTGTTAAGCCCTATACAGTCAAGCATTTGTACCCAGTTGTCCTTTGGTGCAAATTTCTGTTTTGAACATGATGCTTTTGATCTAAACAGAGTGTATGGTTTGTTTACATATTATTTCACTTTTCATGTCCATGGTTCTGAATGATGTATCTTCATTGTTGTAATCTTATCTCTCTGCTGTGTTTTCCTTTTTTAAGTCAAATTATAACCATGCCTTTATTTTTAAGATTTATTGTTATTTTTAAATATTTTATTGATTATTTTTATTTTATATGTATGAATGTGTTGCCTTCATATATGTAAGTGCACCCATGTCATGCAATGCCCTCAGAGCTTAGAAGAAGGTGTTGGATCCCCTGTAACTGGAGTTACAGATGGTTAATAGCTGCCATGTGGGTGCTGGGAACCAAACCTGGGTCTTCTGCAAGAACAGCCAGTGCTCTTAACCACTGAGCCATCTCTCCAGCCCCTGGCATGCTTTTCTCCCAGAAATAGTTTTCACAATTTCTGTAAGCGCTGTTTTCCTACTTAGGGTTGACTCCTCAAGCCCTTTTTTATAAGCGCTCTATCCCATCTATATGGGCAGAGTCTAATCAGTTTCTAAGCTCCAAGTGTTAATATTGTAAACTGGAGATCAAGTTTCAGCATGAATTTAGGAAGGGTCACAAGCATTCAAAATATAGAAGCAATGGGTTATATTCCACTTGAAGTCCTACATGACTTCAGGTCTGGAAGTTGAGCAAATGATCATGATTTGTTGAGGGGGCAGCTGCTTCCAGCCTCCTGGTCTCCCATTCTTGGTTTCTCCTTGGAGTATAAAATGAAATAATATCTTTGTTTGCTTGCCACCTGCCTCGCCCCTAGGGATATCATACTCTCTACTCCCATAGTTCTCTGTAGGGGAGTCCTTCCTGGCTTCTACTCAACTTCGATTGTCATTCAGTAATTGCACCTGCCTGGCCTGTTAGGTCAATATCCTACTATACATGAGTACCGAGAAAACCAATTCTGCAATAGTATCTTCTGCTGTATCCCTGGGTAGGTCAGCACTGAGCTAGCTCATCTGTCAGATAGGTAGATGCTAGATCCCACTCTCACCATCATATTCCCTAACATCTAAGCAGGGCCTGAAGGGCTAAACCAGATGTGCAAGCAGTCAGCCAGGATCTCACAGTTCCACTACCATTGTACAAGGGGCTCTGCCTCAGTTCACACCTATAGCTGTGAGTGGAAGGGGCTATTGGTGACTCACTGATGGGTAGAAAGGCACTGACTTGGATCTTGAATGGTGTATGGGGGTAGAAGTAACTGCACTGCACCTCAGGTCGCCCTTAAAGACAACAGTGGAGAATCCAGTGGTTGGATCTTCAGTGTGCACCTCCTCATCTACCTGTGTAGATCTTGTCCAGCTCCCTTTTCTTGTTCATCACCTATTGGTTTATTTTTCTATTAAGCATCTGCATTGGTTAGCTTCAATGGTCAACTTGGCACATCTAGGAAGAGGGAACCTCAACTGAGGAATGACCTCCATCAGATTGGCCTTGTGAGCCTGTCTGTGGGGTATTTTCTTAACTCCTGTTGATGTGGGAAGACTCAGCCCACTGTGGGTGGTACCATCCCTGGGCAGGTGGTCCTGGGCTGTGTGAGAGAAGTAGCTGAGCAAGCCAGTAAGCAGTGTTCCCCTTGGTCTGTGCCTCAGTTCCTGTTTCCAGGTTCCTGTCCTGAGTTCCTGCTTGGCTTCCCTTCATAATGGACTGTGAGTTTTAGGGTGAAATTAACCCTTTCTTCCCCAAGTTGCTTTGGTAAATGATTTATCATAGCAATAGAGAAGCAAAGTAATACAGCATCCATCTAGGAATCATTTGGTTTTTTTTTAAAGATTATCTACACATAATCTATTTATCATTTATGGATCTATCCATATCTCTATAATCTATCATCTATTTGTAAGTCATCCTCTAACTACCTATCATCTGTCTCCCTTTTTTGGAAACACAGTCTCATACATGTAGCTCAGGATGGCCTGTATTCACTATAAAGCTCAGGCTGGCCCTGAACTCTTGACACTATTCCTGCTAGGATTATAGGTGTTTAGCACCATCCCTAACTCATTTATTAACCTCTTTCTATATCTATACATTACCTACTTAGGTCTGTCTCTATCTATCTATCTATCTATCTATCTATCTATCTATCTATCTGTCATCTATCTATCATCTATCATCTATCATCTATCTATCTAATCTATCATCTATCATCATTGTCCATGCATCTATTTATCTGCCATCTGTTAACTTCTTTCTTAATTATTATCTAAAAATAATTAACATCATTTTTCTATGTCTTGTATTATTTTTCTGTCTGCCTGTATATTGCTTCACATCCACCAATCTATCATCTTTCTACAGAAAGACTCCTTGGCAGTAACAAAGGGCTTGCCTATTTTGGTCAGGGGTCTCAAAGGAGACAAGAAGGCAGAATTAGAGTCATGTGGGTGGGATGTGGTGTAAACAGAAGGCATGGTGTTTCTATCCCAAGATGTCCACCAAAGAGGTACTAGACAGCCATGCATTTTCAGCCATTCACTCTTCAAAAGTACTATTTTCTGGTTGGTATCCTCCATACTTTCCTCTGTGATGTAAGACTGCTTTGCCAAAAATAATAACTTAAGAGGCTGGAGAGATGGCTTAGTGGGTAAGAGCACAGACTGCTCTTGCACAGGACCAGGGTTCAAATCCCAGCACCTAAATGGCAGCTAACAATCATCCATAACTCCAGTTCCAGGGGATCCGACACCCTCTTTTGACCTTCGTGGGCATTGCACTTATATACATGTAAGGAGGAGGGTGAACTTACATACATGTAGGCAATACACTCATACACATAAAATAATAATAAAATACTTTTTAAAAGAATAATAACTTAAGTGGCTTCTGCTTTTGTATTTGCACAGATTGGCCTCATTTTAACATGACAATAGTCCTGGGACTTCAAGATAACATAGAGAAATTCTTTTTTTTCTAGGTGAAGAAAGTTGACCCTCAGAAATGATAAACCCAGGGGCAGCAAGTGAGCCAGAACTCTGGTTCCTTAGCTGGCCTCTGTACTCTGTAGAGGGAAGGCAGAGCCGTGTCCAGCAGGGGGCGCCCGCTTCTTGTCTGCATCCGTCTCCCTGCCTGCACTAGGCGGTCTTTGGTCATGGGCCTGGGCGCTGAGGCCAGTAACTGGTGACTGGGCTCAGTACCACAATGTCCTTCCTGTCACTGTCTCCATCCGCTGGCCACATGATAGGGTTGCTTATTCTGTGCTCTCTCCATAGGTCCCTCCTGCCCTCGCTACTGCAGGCTCTGCCCTGGCCCCAGTAAGAACCGGACAGGAGGCAGCACCCAGCCAGCTGTGGTCAGTAAGCTTAGTGCTGATGGTAGCCTGTCCCTCCTGCCGACATCCACACAGCTTGACCCATCTCTGTGGCGTGAATGTTGCTTTTTCCCCTTAGGGTGCATGCTCTCTCCAGCAGGACCCCATTTCATTGCATTTCTCTTTTCTGTCTTCTTATTATGGTGAATCACAAATTCATCCAACCACCATAAATGTGTATTGCTTTCCTCCAAGGAGTCAGGCATCATACATAGCATGTTTAACCAAAATCCCAGCCCTCATAGGTCTTAAGTTCCAAAAAGAAAGACAAACAGTAAGGAACATAATAGGAAAACTCAGTAATTTCTCAGATGGCAATAAAGGCTATGAAAAAAAATAGAACAGGGAAAGGGAATGAGGAGGTGGGGCTCAGAGGCAAGGGGGGAAATCTGTTTGTACTGCAGTGAAAAGTCAAAGAAAGGGACCCAGAGAAGGTGACGCTGAGTAAAAACAAGCTGGTGAGAGATTCAGCTCTGTGGGGATTGGGGGTGGATGTTCTAAGGAAAAGACGCTGCAGAGAGCCCACTGGGGCAGTGGGAGCTGTACACAGGCCAGTATGACTGGAGACGGATGAGTGTGTGGGGATGGGAGATGTAATGTGAGAGATGGGTTGTGGGAAGAAATGTGGGTAACCAAGGGCAGGACGAAGATCCTAGGGCCTTGTAGAGCCATAGGGATAGGGATGACATGGTACTGATGTGAGATGGGACACACTTCCACATGAAAAACCTATGCAAGAGGCTTGTGGATGGTAGTGTCATCCACATGAATTATTTCAAATGTCATTGCTTCTCAGTAACCTCTATCTGGAATTCAGAGTCCTAAGGTCCTTCATCCCCTGCTAGTAGAGGTGGAGGATATACTTTCCTTCCTGAGGCAGGCACAAGCATGGTAAGAGTGCAGGTTTCCTTGAAGGCAAACACTAGCATCTTAGGTTAAGAATGCACTTTTTTTTTCTAGAATGTCAGGAGAAGCAGTTGTGATGTGGCATGGCGGGGGGAGGGTAGTGTATCACTATCTACATCCCATCACATTTTAGGTGCCATATCCGTCCAAAGCCCAGAGCTACCCTCCTCTCCTATACAGATAGATCAAGCTGTCAAGATGAGATGAAGCTCCAGATTGCTGGGCATCTGCAACATGCCAGGAAGACATGGGTGGGCAGGGCACTTCCTGGCTTCATGGACCTTATATTCCACAGGGACAGACAGGGAACACAGGGGCAGTGGTGAGTACTTTTCTGTTAGTGAATAATGAAAAACAATGAAGAAAATTGAGAAGGGGCTGGGGACAGAGTAGTCAGTAAGAAACTGAAATAGCCTGCCAATTTCTGTTTGAGAGAGCAGAGCCCTGAATAAGGCAAGGAACTTCGGAAGGTGTAGAGATGTGTTGCTGCCAATGTTATGGACCAAATATTTCTATTCCTCTACTCCAAGTTCATATGCTGAAGCTTTTACTCCCCTTCATGTGATAGTATTTGGAGATGAGCTCTTTGAGCAGTGATTAGGTTTAGTTGAGGTCATGAGGGTGGGGCCTTCAAGAATGAATTAGTGACCTACTAAAAAGAGGCCAACGTGGGACCCCTCAATGTATTAGGTAAGGATGTGGTGAGGAGGCAGTCCTCACCAGGAGCTGAATCAGCTGGTACTTTGATCTCAGACTTCTCAGTTTCCATTATGGAGCATGTCAGTTTATCATGGTAAATCTCTCTCTTGGTGCCTAAGTCTTGGATTTCCCAATCATTGGAACTACAAGAAAAAAATATTTGTTTGAGCCACCCACCCCAGGTGGTTTGTAATTGAAACTGTAGCTGACTGAGATGTAGAGGGAAAAGCGAGGTCAAAGGCTCTGAAGGAGGGTAGTACTTGGTATGTTGCTGGAGGAACAGGTGGGATGGCTGGCATGGGAAGAAGGAGGGGCCACCAGGATGAGGCATCTGAGGCATCCTTTCTGAGAGTTCCCTGAACAGTGTAGGGAGCAGGAAGTGATATGAGCTGAGTCCCATCAAAAAAAAAATTTATGGGGCTGGAGAGATGGCACAGTGGTTAAGAGCACTGACTGCCCTTGCAGAGAACCCAGGTTCGGTTCCCAGCATCCACATGGCAGCTACGAACCCTCCTTAACTCCAGTTCCAGGGGAATCTGATGCCCTCTTCTGACCACCATGGCATTGCACGACACAGGTGCACTCACATACATACAGGCAATACACTCATACACATAAAATAAAAGTAATAAATAAAATATTAAAAAAAGATTTATGTGTATGTGTGTATGCCTGCTTGTTTTGTATGTGCACTATGATTGTGCACATGCCCACAGAGGTCACAAGAGGGTGTCAGATCTGCCCAGTGTGGGTACTGGGAATTGAACCCCTGGTCCTCTAGAAGAGCAGCAAGTGCTCTTAATCACTGAGTCATCTCTCCGGCACTGGAGTTTCATCTTAAAGAGACAGTTTTGGCTTGGGGTAGAAGCAAGGGACCCCAGCTAGGGAGAGAGGATGGCGGCTCAATTAAAGTAATAGAGGTGAAAGCCATAAGTGGTCACAGATGGGTCAGGGTTTAAAGCAGAGACTAAAGGATTATCTGATGGATTAGATATGAGGGCTAGGAAGGCCAAGATGCAAAAGACTGCCTCTCAATATTTGAGTGAACTTGGAAGAAGCCTAGGAAAAGATATAGGAGCAGCACGTATGAATACTGGCCCCAGATGCAGTGTGACACCCCACTAGACAGTCTAGTGAGATGGAAAAAGATTGGCCATAGGACATGCCATTTAGGAATGGGGTCCAACCTGGAGGTCAGGCTTGTGATTCATTGATAACAAGGACGGTTTTTTTGTGAACTGGCTGGGCCTTCTTGACTGACTTCTCTTGGGGTTGTGGTAACACTTAGGGAAGGAGTGAGCTAAAATGTACAAGTTTGTAACATGCCAGGGACTGAGTCACATGCTGTCTTACATGTTAAGGTTGCTGAGGCCCAGGGAGGTGAGTTGTCACTATTCAGTTTTGAGAAATCATCATTGTGGGGTTGAGTGACAGCGTGTTCCCCAATATACTAGGCTACCTGTGTACACCAGACTTTATGACTGAGGAACCCCTTCTTCCTCAGTGTTTGCACTGAGCATATCTAACAACTGGGTGTGTGACAGGAATCATGGAGGCCATGGACTTCTGGGGACATGGTTCAAGTCCAGAGTCTGTTGTTTACTGGATGCTTTGCTCGGGGAGAATGAAGGCAGGAGTTCTTAGGAAGTCTTCCAGCCAGCTGCTTCGTGCCCCCTGCCATTTCTTTGCTTTCTTCTCCAGCTCCCAGGTCGCCCTTGCCAGCCTAACCCCTTCTGGCCAACTCTCATTTCCTGGCTGTGCCAGGCTGATTATTTCTAATTGTCTCTGACTGCTTCCAGTGGGGTCTCATAGCTGGTGTTCTGTGGGAGCACACAGTCTCTCTGCCATATGGAAGGACGAGAAAGGGAAGGGAAAGAAGAAGCAGCTGGACCAAGTCAACTGAAACAGCTTTTCCAAGCTCTCCTGCCCACTTGTGACTGGCGACACTCTTGAAAGAGTTAACTCATCCAAGTTTGAGAATGGCCCTTCTTTGACAAATGATTAAATCTGTCTATTCTCCAAAGGCAACAAACAATGTAATTAAAACTGTGTTCACAAAGTCATTAGTAAGGTCTCCCTAAGGGCAGATGGGGTCTTGTTGTCCTAAAGCAAGAAGACTTCACTTGAGAATCAATGACTGATTACCTTCATTTATTCAGTTAACAATATTTGCTAACCGGGTCTGCTGCTCAGACACTACTAGGCACTATAGGACAAATAAAAATAAAACCAGACATGGACACCTGTCATCACTGATTCTAAAACAGGCGAACAACCCTAACAAGTACCATGCAAGACAAAAGAGGAATGAGGAATGAATGTAAAGTCAAATACCATGTAGTGAGAAGAATGTGGAGGGGGCAGGGAAGGGGGAGGGTCAGTAGATTCTTGTAGCTCATTGGTTGGGAAAGACTTCCCCTGATAGGCAACACTTAGGCTAGGTGAAAAGAGGTTGGAACTAGCAGTTTGGAAGTGATCATGACATAGGTGAATGTGTGGAGTTAAGAAAGCGAAAGGAGAAGATAGCTTACTTGTAGTACCCAGAGGAACCCTACAAGTTTGGGGGGGGGATAGTAGAGAATCTTTAAGGATGGGTGACTGCTACCCAACCAGATATTTCCTGTACACCTAGGGTGAGGGTGGTACGATGTTTTGTGTGCTAATTTGTCTTATGGAATGGAATTTTTGGAGTCATTCCTTACTAAGCAAGGCCATGTCAGAGATCAGACTATAGCTCAAAAACCAGTTACTGCACCCAGTTAGGAGTAGGATTTGAACTTCTCTTTGGCATGCATCCCAGTTGATGGAATTAGCAGTGAACTTGAATCAGATCCAGGCAGCAGGATTGAAGATTTAATGGGCCTCGATTTTCTCTCTACCTCTTTCCTGACCTCTACTCTGGGAGGATAATTAAAGCATTAAAAGGAAAGAAAGTCTCTATTTCATTATAAATATATTCCACCACTTGTGAAGTGGTCCCACCCCCCAAAGATACTTTGACAGTATTCTCTGGGGCTTTCCTTAAACTGCAATAACAAATCTTTAAACTTTCATAAAGAGCTAGTTTCCTAAAATTAAATTAATGCAACATTGGGAAACTTAAAAACCTTTCCCCTTGAAAGATTCACCCCCAGTGAGTGCCATCTTCTCCACATATCAAACACCTGTTGACTGGTGCTTCTGTTGGCACCTGTTGGTCCTGGTTTCTCTCCCATGCTACAGTCTTCTTAAAAAATGTGATTACTGAGTTTGAAACACAAACGCATTTGATGAGCTTTTATAGCAAGAAAACAAACGCAAACATCTCGTCTTTAATTTGGGAAAGGCAGAACAGTGAGCCAGGAGCAGAAGATAAACAACAGACTCAGCCATAACAAGCACACAGGAGACTTGAAAGCATGAGTGCTTCACAATAGCATATTCAAAATAACATTTTTAATTTGAAACCTGGCATTTTTCGGGTTACTTTTCAGACGGATCAGGGAGTCCCCCGCCGACCCCCGCCCCAGGCCCCAGACTGGCTGAATGACAGCTGTATCCTGCCCCCATCTCAAAGCACTGATGTAGATCGATGATGTCATACCTGTTTACAGAGGGGTAAACAATGAAGGGAACTTTGTTAGGACTGAATCCTCCCTTTGAGCTCAGACGATGTGTGGGCAGAGGTTAAATTTACATTAGACACGGGCACCTCAACAGGTAGCATTTTGGAAAGGCTTCCCCGCCTCCCCTTTCGAGTTTCCCTCTGAGGATTCTTCATTTTCGGTGCAGGAAGATTGTTGGGGATCCTGGAGAGGGTCGGTATCTCAGAACAGATATAATTGTCTATGCAAGAAGAGTACAGTCACAGCGGTCGCAGAACAAAAGCATCCTAAAGGCAGCATAAGCGCCGGTCCAGCTCACCCTGCAGCCACCGCTGGCATCTAAGCTGTGGAAAGCTGAGAGGGTGCAAAGGTACACGCACCGGCAGCAAACGCCCTGGTTCCTACGCTGCTGCCGCTACTGAAACTGTGCGCGACAGCTGCTGGTCTTCCAACCCTGCAACCGGGTCTGCGTGTTAGTCCCAGCACACAGCCGGGTCTCCATCCATCCATCCATCCATCCATCCATCCATCCATCCATCCATCCATCCATCCATCCATCCATCCATCCATCCATCCATCCATCCATCCATCCAAGGTCCAGGTTTGAGCTGGGCATCTACTGTGTGCCAGGCTCTGGGCTAGACACCCAATTCCCCTACACAGTTTAAGGGGAGGGTGGTGGGTCGAGAGCTGTTCCCTCTCTTCCCGGCGTCCCAGGTGGGCGCGGCTGGTGAGGGAATACACTCCTGAAAGGTCTAGGAAGCTCAAGCCCAGAACCAGCGCGATCCACGCCACGGAAGGCGGCCGCCTTGGGCGGTCTGGGAGCGCGCGCCTGCGAGGCCGCGCAGGGTGCCCCTGTCTGGCGCTCAGGTGGCTCCTCCGCCCACTCCGCCGCTCCCTCCCCTCTCCGGCGAGGGTCGAGTTTGCTGTTGCGCGCGGGGAAGGAAGGAGGGGCTACAAGGGATTTGAAAGTGCACGGGCTGCCGAGTGGAGCTCGAGTCTGTCCCCGCCGCCCGCGAGCGGATTAAATTTCCGCAAATTCAAACTGAATGGGGCTTTCTTCTGCGGCCTTCCAGAGGGCGCCTGCAGCCCGCCACGCGCGCCTCCCCGGGGCACACCGCTGAGGATCGGGGACCCTGCGGCCCCACCGCTCCCTTCAAGGGCCGGCGCAGCCTCCCGCGCACCCGAGCAGGCCCCGGGACGGGACCGCGGACGCGATCTGGGGGTCCGAACCTCCCAGGACCAACTTCTTGGGGGCGGGTCCCCGCTCGCCCCGGCGGCCGCTATTGTCTGCGCTCGGTGCGGCGGGGGGCGTGAGCGCGGAGACCCGGGTCGGGCGGAGCCGGGTCCAGGGCGGCGGCGGGAGGAGCCCGCGCAGCCCCGGGAGGAGGAGGAGCAGCAGCAGCAGAGGCGAGCGCGGGAGCCTCGCGGGCCGCTGACGGGCGCGATGCCGGCGGCAGCGGGGGACGGGCTGCTGGGCGAGCCCGCGGCGCCCGGGGGAGATGGAGGAGCGGAGGACGCGGCCAGGCCCGCGGCGGCCTGCGAGGGAAGTTTCCTGCCTGCCTGGGTGAGCGGCGTGTCCCGCGAGCGGCTCCGCGACTTCCAGCACCACAAGCGCGTGGGCAACTACCTCATCGGCAGCAGGAAACTGGGCGAGGGCTCCTTCGCGAAGGTGCGCGAGGGGCTGCACGTGCTCACCGGGGAGAAGGTGAGTCCCGGGGCTGCACCGGCCGAGCTAGGGGGTGGGGGGGTGCAGGATCCCTGCTGAGGCTGGAGGACCTGCGGAGAGCACTGTCCCGCGAGCACTCCGCCTGGCTTTCCAACCTGGTCCAGCCAAACGCGCGCTTAGGCTCTCGCGGCGGGTCTTTACGCACCCACTGATGGAGGATCAGGGGTCGGGTTCGTTGGGCCGGGGACGCGGGACAGACGTACCCGCCAAGCTATCCCGCACAGCCTTTTTGATTTTGGAAGGGCGCCGCCTGGCGGACACCGTGCAGGGAGTGGTTGGGGCTGCTCTCTTTGAGGGGGTGCTGAGGATGTTGGAGAGGCCAGAAGGGGTGAGCCCTGTGTCTGGGACATGGGGCAGGAGTGAAGTCTTTGAGGTTGCGTTCAGTTCCATTCTTTCCTGGGCTCTGGGGAGGACATGGAAGAGAGTTGAGCCCCTAGAGCTACCCTCACCACCTGTGGGCTAGGGGATTGGGGGTGGGGATCTTGCTGCAGTGGGTTCTGGTCTCCATCTAGCTACCCCTGCCACTCGTGCATCCTGCTGTCACTCGACCCCTCTCACACCTCTCCTGAACCCCTTCATTCTCTCCCACCCTGGGCGGGAGATGTGATGAAGACCCCACCTTTAGCAGGTACACAGATCCATCCTGGATTTAGAGGTCTTCTCAAAGGGGAAAGGGAAGGTCCCCCACCCCACACCCCCACACCTGGAGGGACACCTCTTTGTCCTAATTAGAAGTTGGAGGGTGTGAACTCTTGCCAGGCCAGGTGTAGGCAGATCTCAGGTGTAACTTAGATCTGTGAGATCTAAAGGCTTGACTTACTTTTGAGGCTGCATGGCCCCAGACAGGGGATTGCTCCAGACTGCCAAGCTAGGGTCTTTCCATAGACACAGTACTCCCCGCAGGCTGGTCATGGTTCACCCTTAAGGAGAAGTAACCCCTTTTTCAAGGAGGAAGGGGACTTAGGGGGTCCTAGCAGCCAAAAGCTCTGGCACCTGCTGCCCTGGGTTCCTGTGCCCAGCCCTGGCAGAGTTACAGTGATAAATGGTGAAAATTCTAGTATCAGGGCCAGGGTGTCCACTGTCCTTTTCCTGGCCTCCTGGTACTTTTAGTTTACTTCCTGGTTCCCCCACATTGTCCTACAGACTCATATTTGAGCACTGAGCTCCATCACCCTTGAGATTTGTTCTCTATATCTGTAACTGTTCCAAGTGGCGTGCCTCTTTGTATTGGGTAAGCAGGGTTAGACTGAGTCATTTTTGAAAAGTGCCTCTTGCCTGAATTTCCATGTGGAAAGGGAGCGTTCAATATGAACTCACTTTAGCTTTTCAAAGAACAAACTTTAAACCTCATGCTAGTCCAATAGGAGTAAGTAAGCATCACTTGACTCCCAGGTGTGCTGTGGGCTGCCTGCCTTACACAGGGTCTGTTCCTGGCACTTGGATGCCGAGTGAATCAGTAAGCTCGCTTCTCCTATCCCAATGGAAACGGATAGCAGATGATGTTTATTTTCACTTGTAACCTATAGGATTCAGCACAACCATGCATAGTTCCTCTCTAAAGAGGCGAGTCTTTGTGCTGGCCACAGTGGCAAGGACTCTTCTTTCTTCTACCCTGTTGCTCATAGTGTCTCTGAGCTTCTTGCCTTCTTTCCTTTGGGCTCCTCAGCCCCTCCCTACTGCAGTTTTGCTCCACAGCATAAAAGCTTTTGGCCTTGAATAAATTGCCTGGGGATGTAGTCAGAGCTCAGTCCACTACCCTTCCCCCTACCCCCAGTGCTTCAGTTCTTGAACCCTGCCTTGTCTCTCTACTGGGGGAACTCCTGAAATATAAACAATTGCTTCCCAACTGGGGTCCAGATGAGGAGTCCCTTTCCCTCCCATATTTTTAAAATTAATGAATTATTTTATGTGTTTTAAGAGTTTTGCCTGTGTGCATGTAACTACTAGAGGCCAGAAAAGGGCATTGGATTGGAACTGAAGTTACCAAATGTTGTTAGCCACCATGTGGGTGGTGGCAACCCAAACCTGGGTCGTCTGGAAGAGCAGCCAGTGCTCTTAACCACTGAGTCATCTCCCCAGCCCCTCTCCCATTTTTCTTAAATGATAGCTCTCAGTTCATCTTTGCAAAGAGAGGCGATATTCATTGGATGCAAAATTATATCCCTGGACCAATTGATTTGATCTAGTTGAAGACCCTAGTTCTTGATGGAGAGATAGAGGCCAGGGAGGGATGTTTATGTTGCAATATTGATTCTCCCTGCTGTGCTCTCTGTTGGGGAGGATCAGTGCTCTAGGGACTGCAGAGCATCAGGAAAAAAATCTGCAGTTAGTTTAGCCCCTTCTATTGCCAGCTCTAAAGAAACAATGCTGTCATTCATGACATTTATCTCTCCAGGGGAAAACCTTTAATGCTTAACTAATAGATGTGGGGTTTAGCAGATTGTAGAGATTAAAGTGTGTGTGTGTGTGTGTGTGTGTGTGTGTGTGTGTGTGTGTGTTCATGACTCTGCTTGGGGTCAGTGAGTTAATGAGTGCCCCCCAGTCCCATTCTAAAGGAAGGTGGAGGGAACTTTAGGCTATTTGCTAGCTAAGTTCTTTGAAAAAAGGTGAGCTGTAAGATTCAGGGGGTGGGGTCTTCATAAAACGGAAGGGAATCAGGTGTGAAAGGCCATCTCCCCCACTAAAGCACCCCCTCTGTTAATCCTATCTGGGGATACATACTTTAGTTAGAACGCTTTTTCCTTTTCCTTTTTAGTGGATACAGACTTTTGTTTTTAATAAAGTTACAAATACTATAGTGAGAAATAGGTATGTCCTCCTCAACCCAATCTGAGTAGGACTTATTTGGGGAAATCAGTTCATACAACACAGAATGGTGATTGGGAAAATGAGGATGTACCACATCAAGTTTTGTCTGTTTCAGAGCTGCTGTGATCACAGTGTGTATTTTGTTTTGGTTGATTTGTGCCCAAATCCAGAGTCTTGCTAGTTAAAGGCATTCAGGGTGGTGTGGTGGTAGGGGTTGTGTTGTGTTTTGATGTGGTGCACATTTCCAAAGTGCTTTCAGTAAAATCCTCCAGGGTTTTCTGGGAATACCTGGCTGAGTCTAGATGACAAAAGAGCCCCTTTTCCCCCACTTTGATTTTGGGTTCAGTCCTATCTTATCTGGCAGCTCCTGTTGCTACCCTGCAGGGCAGGACAGAGCTTTACCTGAGTGGCCTCTGAAGCTGTTTGTTTGGGAGTAATTCGAATCTAGATAGATGGCCCCTTTACCAACCTGAAAACAAACGTTGGTTTTGGGCTGAGACCTCATTTTGCTCTATTTTGACTTTGAGTGAAGGCAAGTTCTGTAAACCTGGCTTCAAAAATAAATATTCACTTTATCAGGTGAAATTCTTTTTAAATTTTATTTTTACTATTTTTTTAAATAAATAATTTATTGAGAATTTCATGCATGCATATAAGGCGTTTTGATCAAATCCATGCCCATGCAGTGCCCAAGGAGGTCAGAAGAGGGTGTCAGATCCCTTGAAACTGGAGTTAGAAAAGGTTGTTACCTGCCAAGTGGATGCTGGGAATCAAACCCCTGTCCTCTGCAAGAGCAGTCAGTGCTTTTAACAACTGAGCCATCTCTCCAGCCCCATCTGAAATTCTTAATTACTGTGTCCTCAGTCACTGCTGAAGTAATGTTTGGATTAGAAAAAATTATCCGGGTGTTAGATTCTGAAAAGTGTCACTTGCTATGGCTTGACACAGAGAACAGTGTTGTCGGGCTGGAGTTTGAATCAAGGTCTTTGAGTCCGGGAGACCCTGCTTGTTGCCCAGGAGTGTTTTTTTTAAGACTTAGTTTTAATTATGCGTATGTGTATGTATCTGTGTGGGTATGTGTATGTGAGTGCAGGGGCTCACAGAGGACAGAGCTGGAGTTATAAGAGGTTGTGTCTGACATGGGTGCTGGGAACTGAACTCCAGCCTTCTGCAAGAGCAGTACCCTCTGTTAATTGCTGAGCCGTCTCCCAAGCCTCCGAGATTGACTCTTGATAGATACAAAAGAGTCTCGGGTTCAGGAGAAGTTATCACTGCATTTTAAAACAGGTGAAATATAGCTGAGGAAATTGTTGGAGCAAAGTTCCAGTGTACTCAGGTGCAGCGCTGGCTTCGTAGGCAAGTTATACTGTAACTTTGCAGGCATGTTACAGCAGGCGAGCTAGCTGGTGCCACCACTGCCTTCTGTGATAGAGACAAAGTTGAGTACATTAAATGATCAGTTAAGACGTTTAAATATCTTCTTCTAACCTTTGGTGTCTTTTTTTAAAATCTCATTTATCACTTTCATTAGAGCTATTCTGGGGCTAAAAATAAGACTTGCCTGGTTAGTAAGTTGCCAGTAATCACGCACAGAACGCAACAGTGCCAGATACCTGGAGGGAAGAAGTTACTAAAATTACTCTTTACTATGTTCTGCGGAGCAGGAAATATGACTAATTTTAGAGGTGGCCTTTTGGCAGATCTGTTTTTAGCAAGTATTTCTGAAACAAACAGGTGCTAAATCCTGTATTCCTTTTTAAGTGCTCAAAATTTCAGGCTAATAGCTCTGAGGAACAAGAAATGCTTAGAGAACTGGAAATTCCTATTACTCCTCGGCAGGGACTTCGTGGCAGGAAGGAGGCATTTGCAGAGGCACCTGCCCTGTGTGTCCTATAATTTCCAGATTGCAGGTGGCACAGTTGTGGGCACATTCTTTTGAACTTCCTGCCCTGCCTTATCTTTTTGAAGTACTTGGGGAATGATGGAAATTGGCATGTAGGGTTTGCTTCGTAGTGTCCATTGATACGGGTCCCAAGGACTTCAAAGGGTACTGTGAGTC
The DNA here is from genome assembly GCF_000622305.1 of Nannospalax galili. Classification (NCBI taxonomy): domain Eukaryota; kingdom Metazoa; phylum Chordata; class Mammalia; order Rodentia; family Spalacidae; genus Nannospalax; species Nannospalax galili. Next base: position 4,764,703 of record NW_008340872.1, on the reverse strand, counting down.
AGCACCATCGTGCAGACAGTGCCCACAATGTGGAGCACAACCCTGTATTTTCTCTGTAGGTGTTGAGTCCCAGCAGTACATACTAATCTGACAAAGGTCTGCAGGACTGTAGATGTCTGCATGATTCTGGCTGTTCCTGGGGGAGTGTGGCAGTCATCCAGCACAGTGGTTACCTTCCCTGAAAGGGTGGGAAGCGACAGCCACATCTACCCCAAGAGATGGGCAGATTGGGTGTTCTCCCTGGAAGGTGGTTTGGACATGATGTATCATTTATACTGGGATTATATACTCTTGATTATTCACAGCAAGCCAGAGACTTGTTCTGCTGCCTAACTGCACCCCAATCAATGAGGCTTGTTTTATTATATCTTGTTAATTTTTGAGATAGGGTCTCATGTATCCACTGGCCTCAGACTCCTTATGTAGCTGAGGAAGGTGACCTTGAACTGTTGATCCCCTGCTCTCCACAGATGGAAGGCTAGGATTATAGGCATGTATCCCCTTCTCCCCCAGTTTATTCAGTGTTGGGGCTCAAACCTAGGGCTTCCTATATGCTCAGCAAGCACTCTACCAAAGGAGCTACTTCAGCCTCATCTTCTGTGACTCTCTCTGGCCACATCCAAATGCTGACCTGGATTGAATTTCCAGCTCCCTGAGAGTGCTGCTGAATGGTAAGGTTGCCTGTAGTGGTGGGACACAGCTCAGAGACACAGCTCCACACTGCTCCCTACAGCAGCCTGTGGAGTTCTTTCAGAGACTTCTTTGGTGAAGCTGTGATTCTTGACTTAAGTGTAGAAAAGAATTTCTGGATGATCCAGTGAGAAGGGGAGTTGGAGTTTATTAAGAAAGATTTTAGGGGGCTGGAGAGATGGCTCAGCAGTTAAAAGCACTGGCTGTTCTTGCAGAAGATCCGAGTTTGAATTCCACACCCACGTGGTGGCCAACAACCATCTCTAACTTCAGTTCCAGCAGCTCTGACGCCCTCTTCTGTCCTCTGAGGCTACTGTATGACACAGGTGCACTTACACACATTACAGACATAACACTCATATACATAAAATAAAAATAAATAAATTTTTTAAAAAAGAGAAGATTTTAGGGCTGGTAAACTGGCTCAGCAGGGGAAGGCACTTACCTAAATGCTTGCTGTGCCAATGTGAGGACTAGAGTTTAGGTTCCCCAGAACCTACACAAAAGCCAGGTGGGCATGATGGCCTACCTGTATTCCCAGCAAGTGGGGAGCAGAGACAGGGTGTTCCCAGAGCAAGCTGGTTAGCCAGACCAGCCAAAGAGGTGAGCTCAGGGTTAGGAAGACTGCCACAATAAATTGGTGTACAACAGGGAAACATTCAACATGAATGTCTTCCACATGAACCTGAACACATGTACACATACACCTGTACACACATATGCACACACCACACCCATTACATAAACACAGAAGAAATTTGGACATAGATTTAAGCATGAGGCTAGTACACATTCAGGTGTGGGTGTGGGCTCCTCAAGGGAGAGTCATACTTAGTAGTGTCTTGGCAATAGCCATGTATATAATTTTTGTGGTTCTCAAGTTACATCTGAAAGAGTTGCTTAAAAAAAAAAAAGACATATTTTTTACTCTAGACATGGTTTCTTGTGAGATTCCTACAACATTGCAGGTTTACAGCTGGGAAAGGAGGAGAGCCAGAGAGGCTTAAACCTTAAGTGTGGTTCACTGCTACTTTAATGTTCTTATTTAAAATGTCTTTATATAGAAGGAGTATTGTCTCTGTGTGTGCAACCTTTGCAGCAAATGTTAGTTTAGTTGTACAAGGAACTCTTGACTTTCAGCTGGTTAGAGGCTTCAGCCAGACTCCTGGGAGGGATTCCTTTCTAGGTCCCCTTGATTTTTCCCTGTCTTTCTATTCTGCCTGAAGATAACAAGCAGGCCAGGGTAGAAACTTAGGGTCTGGATACCACACACATAAGGTGATGTCTGACAATCCCTAGAGAGCTGTCTCGTTTTCTTCTCATAAGTACCTGCCCTGTGGCATTGTATCTGCTGGTGTATTCAGGGTCTGCTGTACATTTCCTCCTCAGATGCAAGTGACATTACCTTGCTGGCATTCTTACCTGCATTGAGTCAGCAGAGGGATCCCCCCAAGTAGGTTTCCTCTTGGACATTCTCTATTTGTTTGGTAAGGTGGCTATAACAAATTTACCACAGATTGGGAAGCTTAAACAACAGAAATGTCTTTTCTCACATTCCTAGAGGCCAGACCCCTAAATGAAGGCATGGGCAGAGCCGTGTCCCGTGTCTGGTGCTTGCGGCTGTGGTGTGTCAATCTGTCTCCCTTTCCACAGTCTTCCCTCCTCTGTACATCTTCCTGCTGAGTCTTCTCCTGTAAAGGCACCCATCATTGGATTACAGTCTACCCTAAGACAGGTTTGTGTCTTTTTAACTTGATTGCATCTAGGAAGACCCCCATTTGCAAATTAGATCACATTGACAGGTACTAGGGGGTTAGGACTTGAAGGTTTCTCGGTGTGAGGGACATAGTTCAATCTACCATACCATCTTAGATCATTGTATTGTGTTAGGGGTGATTTCCTGGTGGGATGACCTTGGGAACAAGATGAATATGCTCCCAGGGACTAGAGGGGAGGGAAGAGGAGTTCTGGAGCCTAGGAGTTGAAGGTCAGGGTGGTGAGAGCTGTGAGGAAAACTGTGAGGAACTTTGTCCCTGACCTTTCTCCTTGGTTTCTCACTGTGCCTCCACGTTGCCTTCTCTGTTTGTGCTTCTATCTCTGTCCAACTTTCCTGTCTTTGCAGGCAGCAGTCACACTAGGTCAGCACCCACCCTAATGACCCCACCTTAATTTGATAATACCTGTAAAGACCTTGTCTCCAAATAAGGTCACATTCTGAGGTGTAGAGAGGGTTAGGCCTCTCATTTATGAATGTGGGAGGGGTGCATTCTTACATCATCCGTGATAAAAGGAGACCTCCCCCCATAAACCCCAAATCACAAAGCAATTGTTGCTCTGCAAACAAGTCCATCTGGGACCCCCCCATAAACCCCAATCATAAAGCAATCTCTACTCCACAAACAGGTCCTGCTTTGCAAACAAGTCCTTCCCAGAGACAGGAGACAGACAGGAGACACTTATCAGAAAAAGGAAAAAGCAAGCCCTAAATCATTTACAGCTATCTCTACCCAACCCCCATGACTCTTATTTATATACAGAAAGGAACTTAAGCTCCCCTGCTGTTTGGCCAGTGTGGCTACTGCAGACTGTCCTGGTCAGTGGTCACCCTCATTGACTAATAAAGGTCAATCTGGATTACTGAGGTGGGTTGCTTTTCCTTTCCACCTGCTACTCCTTCAAACCTAGGAGAGAGTTCTCAGCCTATTAACACTTGCTATGTGTTAGGAGTTTGCCTCCCCACTATATTATAAACCCCATGGGGAGGGGATGGACCACAGTTCTGTCTCTACAAGAGGCCCTGACACAAACAAGATGCTCACTGAAGAGTTTGTGATGGGTGAGGAACATTTTGATCTTCCCAGGTGTTATGTGGCATTTTTTCCTCTGGGCACAACAAGGTGCCATTTGGAACTTTGCCCCAGTAGCCATGGCAACTAGAGTGGAACACTAGGGGGTAGCCAAGTCTGTGGTAACTGGTAATAGAGCTATTAACACTCCCTAGTAGATGGAGGAAGACTGAGTCAGGAGTCAGATTCCAGCCATTGATCTTCACTCCCTCCCCCAGCTACAAGTGGTCTTGGGAGAAGCTGGAGTATAAACAAAGGAAAAGGTTAATTAAAAGTGGGACCTCATGATGCAGCATTCATGAGGTTTCCATCCCTGGCAAAGTGTGACTTTATAGTGATGCATCTGTTTTGGGCGTCACCTGTGTTCCTGTAGGTAACCCCTCACGCATGCTCTGTAAGAGAAAGCCCAATAAACTCATTGGTCTCACCAAGTTAGACTTTGGTGAAATCGTACTTTGATCTGTTGTTAGTGCCTGTCTGGGCTCAATGGACATTAATTCCATCCCCCAGGACCATCAACACAGAGCAGTATATGGGGACAGCCTTCTGAGTGGTAATGTACAGGTTGGCAGGCTGCGGATCCAGCAGTTTCTTCTGTGGCTCTCCCTCCCTGCTGCCCGGCACGCCTGCTGCTGAGTGGGTTTTGGCTCGGCACTCCGTATTTTCAGTAGGAATTCGTTAAGGTAGACTGCTTTATCAGAGTGCTGGCATCAACCAGAAGCAGACACATAGTCTTAGTCTTAGGACTGTTAGTGGACCCTCAACTTTTCCTGAGAAAATGAACCAACACTGCAGCAGATGACAGAAGTCGCTATTTGCAAACATACATTTCTTTTTTGGATGTCTCCCATGGAGATATATGTAGGCTTGGAGTCTGTCTCTTTGACTATAATTTTCTTCGTAGGTTTATTAGTCTTCTAACCCAAATTCCTGCCAAAACATTCTATGATCCTGCGGGTTCTGCTTGCCTGTTCTGAGTCATTTGATGAATTCTGGTCTCCTTCCCTGTTACCTTGCCCCTTTTCACCCACTGCCTGAGCTCTGCTTTTATGCAGTTTCCTGGCTCTTTGGTAAGCTGTCAGGGCACTCTTCTACCGCTCTTTGGACACTCTTGTTCCATGAGGCACCTGTGTTGCTTACCTGTTTTTTGTCTTGAAAGCAGGCAGGAAGCATGGGTGTCTACTGAGCACCGAGAGCTGTCTGCACGCAACTCTTTGTTTATATGGACCAGAACAGGGGTTTCATGACCATTCAAGTCCATCCTGCTGAAAAGAAAAGAATGCACGTTCCTTCTTTGATTTCGAAGTGGGGATTGGTATAATGAAGATAATATAATGATGAATGCTATGGGGGCTGGGGAGATGGCTCAGCGGTTAGGAGCACTGACTACTCTTGCAGAGGACCTGGGTTCAATTCCCAGAACTCACATGGCGGCTAGCAACCATCAGTAACTTCAGTTCCAGGGGATCAGACACACTCCTCTGACCTCTGCAGGCACTGCACGACATGGGTGCACTTACAGGTATGCAGCAATACACTCATACACATAAAATAAAAGTGAAAAAGAATGAATACTGTGGCCCCCGCCAGCTGGTAGCCCAGGTCCTTTGTACTGTGAGGCGTAATACATTTTCCGCATGCAGCAGTCTTTTGTGGTAGATGCACTGTACTTATTTCATTCATTGATTTGATCAGTGTTCTTGCTCACCTAGGACTCTTTTAGCACAGAGAAATCCAAATTTTGGGAAATCCTTCAGATAATGGCAAAGCCAGATTCACCCAACAAACACTTCTTCTGTGTTTGGAGTCTTAACTGAGAGTTTCCAAAGGAAGGTATTAGTAAGTAGGCTGCTAACCAGACCATGAATCAGTGAAGAAGGAAAGCTCAAAGCCCTAGGGATAACAGGAATGCTTGCTTGTTGGGGGTAGTTAACCTTCATGTGTGGTCCTGGGGACCGAGGGACACTTTTCTGTGTCTGTAGTACCATCCACTTGAGCTAATCGTGTGTGTCTGTATATACACACTCAAATGTGTAAACACACAAAGGTCTATTTATATATACACAAATACATAGTGCATGTGGACATATGTATATTAAATATAATTATATGCTACTAAGCTAGGTATAGATATAAACTAATATAACTTTTGGCAGCAGTATCCATGCGGTGGTCTGCATGAATTGGGTTAGCAGGTGGATTAGAGAGGGGTCTGTGGATATAAGACTCAAAATGATTATTAAAGAAATAATCACAAGTATGTCAGGAGGTTCATGAGGAGTTTTGAAATGAATATGAATTGGATTTGTTGAGAAGAAGTTGAGGAAGATAAATAGAAGTCAATGACAGAGGAGATACCTCATTAGATGAGGTTGTGGGGAAGGTAACAGAGGATAATGGTAGACTTTACCTGTGTCCTCAAATTTAATCCCATTAAATAATTTTGATTTGGTCACAAAAGTCACGTCCAGAGAAAGGTAATAGAGTGACCATTGTTTTAAAGGGTTATAGACTGACTATGCTTTTTAAAGGCAGAGACAGAACTTTTGGCTTTGAACCTGCAACGTCTGAACCCTCCACACTCCTGAAGTTCTGACAACACAGGCACAGCACCCTAGAGGAGTCAAGACACAGGTGTAACTCTTCTTGGGAACTTTTAGTGTCCTGTTGGCCAAGCGTGTTAACTATGGTTCCATATGTCCCACTGCTAAGAATTCATTCCTCTGATCCGATGAAGAGAAGATGGGGCTGAAAAATCAGGGATTTTGGTCTCCAGGATAGAGAAGTGGTTAGCAAAGCCATTAAAGAAGAAATTCCCACGGGGCATGGTGGCACATGCCTTTAATTCCAGCAGTGGGAGTGGGGGTGGGGGTAGGGGGTTGGAGGTGGGCAGAGGCAGGTGGATCTCTGTGAGCTCAAGGCCAGCCTGGTCTAAATAGAAAGTTCTAGTTGCAGGCCAGCTGGGGCTGCAGGTAGACTGTCTCAAAATAAAAGAAAAAAAAGAAGGAATTCCTGGATCACATTAATCTGTTAGTCTTTGCGGTCCAGCCTGATTTTTTGTCTTGTCCTCTGTGTAACAGAAGTATTGTATCTAATATTAAAGTGACTAAAAACAAGCTGAAGAGATGGCTCAGAGGATAGTAAGAGCACTGGCTGCTCCTGCAGAGGACCTGGGTTTGGTTCCCAGTTACCCACATTGTAGCTAACAACCATCTGTAACTCCAGTTCCAGGGGCTCTAAAGTTCTTTTCTAGCCTCTGCAGGCATTGCATGAACATGGTGTACTTACATACATGCAGGGAAAACACGCATAAGACAAATAAATACAAAAAATAAAATTTCTCAAAGAAATAAAGATAGCAGAAGGAAATGGGCATTCTAACTTAGAAGAGTGAATTGAAATGTTTACTTAGCCCTAACCACAGTAAATGGAGTTAAAGTTAGAACAATAATAATTCCAACAATTGATTGGAATTACAGTTTTGTTTTTCTTTTTTCTCAGTAGGAAAAGGTTTATTTGGGGCTCTTAAGAGTTTGGATTTAAAATACAAGTATCTGGGCCTTGAGATGGCTCAGTTGGTTAAAGGTGTTTACTGCCAAGCCTGATAACCTGAGCTTTACCTCCAGGATCCCTGTGGTGGACGGCGAGAACTGACTTCTGCCAAGTTGTCCTTTGACTCCACAAGCGCACATCCACACACCTGTAAACAAATGTAATAAAAATGTAAAAACAGTAAAATATAGGCCCCTTCAAAATAGTTTCTTTGGGAAGATTTAAAATAAGTTTTTGATATTTCAAATTAGATTTTTTTAAAATCCAAATTAGACTGTACAATCATAAAATACTTTTATAAATACAGTGAAAATATTTGAATCTTTTTAAACATAAAAACTTGGTTCTAGGGGGGCTGGAGAGATGACTCAGCAATTAAGAGCACTTTCTGCTCTAACAGAGGACCCAGGTTCAGTTCTTAGCCCCACACGGCAGCTTACAACCTTTGCAACTCCAGTTCCAGGGGATTTGATGCTCTTTTCTGGCCTCTGCAGGCACTGTACACACATGGTACACTTAAGTACAGGCAGGCACGCACACATGTACGTGTGTGCGCGCACACACACACTAAATAAATAAATAAACAAATAAATAAATAAATAAAACTTTGAAAAGAACTTGGTTCCAGTCACATGGTAGTATGGACAATGTTAGAAATAACTGAGGTCCAAGGACCCCCACTGATACTACACAAAGAAAATGTGGAGTGAAAGCAATTGCTAAGGCAACTTTTACTTTTGCACAAGGGTGTATTGTGTCATTCAGAGTAAGTAAGCAGGCCTGAGCAGGAAGTTTGATAGGTTTTTGTTCCTAATGCAAGAAGAGTACTTTGCCTTTTCCACATTGGCTCAGGGCTGAGTTGGCAGTCTTTCCAAGTTGGCTAGTTTTAAAAGAATTTGTGCAAAAGAAATGAAGAAGAGCAAAGGCCTCAGCTGTTAGGTTCCAGGAATGCAGCAGAGCTTTTGCATAAACAAAATTTTCACAAGGTGGGGAGCATTAAGAGATTTGAATTCCTTGTCCTAAACTAAAGTTTTACAGTGTTTGACAGAAAAGACTGATGATTAATGTTTCTTATGGGAAATAAACAGTTACTTCAAAAACAAAATACCATCTTATAATCTAGTCAGAATCAAGATTAGCATCATTTTTATCCCTGAGGGATAATACAGGAAAATTTTTAAAATCTCTAAATACAGCAGGATTTAAGAAATGTGAATGTAGGTCCTTCCCCTTTAGGCTGGAGGATGTTATCCTCCAAATAGTGAAACTGAAATTGTCTGGTTGTTTCACTTCCCAGTAGTTAAGTGTGATAAACTCACTGTTCATTAGCGATAGTTATTTAATTATCCATCTAGAGGACTGAAAATCATAGGCACAATGAAATTTTGTATAATGGGCCAAATTTATAAATAGACTTAATTATTTGCCCAGCAAAATAAGTTTCACTATCACTGTGTAATTCAACAGGATCTTTTTTTTTTTTGTCTTTTTGAAAAAGGGTCTCCCCATAGTCCCAGCTGGCCTGGAACTCACTATGTAGACCAGGCTGGCCTTGAACTCACAGAGATCCAGCTGCCTCTGCCTCCGGATCTCTGTGAGTGCTGGGGGAGTTCTTTGTAACAGAATCTTTGCTGCTGTTAAGGTAGTGTCTGCCCAGCAAGTGAAGGCCTTACCTAATGAGAAAACATACTGGCAGCATTTGGAGAAGTCTAATCACAGGCTTTAAATATCTCATTTAGTAAAATGATAAAATAAAATCCTTGTCTTTCTAAACATTACTAAGAATAGATTAATATGTAAGAAAACTTTATTGCTGCAAACAGAGACTCAGGCATCAATTTTATCTCTGCAATAGAATTTTGACTGTAGGAATTATAATTAATTATGTTATAATTATAATGTTTTCTACATTTTCCCATATAAAAATCTTGACCAAAAACATTTTCCTTCTTTAACCTTCTTTACCAAGAGTACACTTTATAAGTCATCTATCTTAATAAACAAATGAGAACTCAGGAAATTACATTATGTCACAGAAATTAGTTACTATGCAAAAAAATATTTAAAATGTATTAATATTGTCTGCAGTTTTCTAGATGTCCCTTTGTGTCTTTGAGCAAAACTTTCTTTACTTTAAAGTGCTTATATACATAACACATACTCAGACATACGTATGCATTCATACACACACATCTTAAAATCAGATATGTAATGCTCTACGACCTTAACAATGGCCAATGGTCTTTTTTTCCTCCTCTTTAAGTCACAGGATGACACATAAAGACAGTTTACATACATGTAACATTTATGAACACAGATAATAGCTTCAGCACGTAAGCAAAATGACAGCACAGTGAAAGAAGAGATTACATTTAACCATTGAGAGGGGCCAAGGATCCAGTGAAGGCTGCTTTCTGGGCCGAGAGCCTTCTGGGAAGAATTCTGCTGCAGCAAAGCTGGGGCCAGGAGCCAGTCTGGCCAGTTAGAATTCTTTTTCTTTTGAAAGGGTTTTACCACTTGTGGCTGAAAGTTGCTGGATAGGAGACAGGTGTGGGTGGATTGTCCCTTTGTTGCTCAGGTGTGTACCCCCACAGGGAGGAAGAGGCAGGGAAAGAGATGCTACTGAAGGGATTTTGGAGGCCAAAGGCAGGCAGTTTAGCAGCCTGCTAATTAATTGAAGGTAGACTATCAGGTTCCCCGAGAATTAGCAATGACATGCCCTGCTCAATTCTGGGGTTACTTTGTCAAGAACCAAGGGCATCAAGCTTTACTTTGTTTTAACACTTTTTTTTTTTTTTTTTGTAACTCAGGAGTGAGTTGGTGTAGGCTCTAAAGAACGAGGGACCCTTTCTGTGGGGTCTAGTCTTACCTGGAGTGGAATATGATTTCACTTTGGCAACAAGTCAGCACCGAGGGAGGGATGGACTCACTATTTTGGAGGGGCTGAAAATTTGTCCGTGGAGGCCTGGTGGATTTTTCACTGGGAGAAGTAGGGTCTGTCTCCTGGTGGCGTATAGCCCTGGAGATGGATCCAGGAGGGAGCCATGTAGAGGGGAATGGTCAAGTGGAGAATGTTAATGCTGGGTGTGTGTGTAAGTAGTGAGAAATGGGAAGATTTTACAGAAGATCATTCAGAGGGAAGGAAGGAGTGTGGCAGCCAGGAGCCACCACATAATATCAGAGTGTGAGAGAGGCAAGAGAACTTGGTACCACAGTTTAGGTGACACTGGAACTCTTCTTAAGTGCTCAGAGCAGGGGTTTGGCTGGGGAGGAAAGTGCAGGGGCGATAGCCCTGTTATCTCCTACAGAGAAAAGTTGCCCTCCAGCCAGTTGGAGATAGAGGCTTTTTTGGAGGAGCAGGTTTTCAGTAGCAGGGTTTGGAAAGCAGCATACAATTAGCAGGCAGAAAGGCAGTTTTGAAGGCAAAAAAAGTTTCTGGTAAAGGAAGTCTCACTGTTTGCTGTTGTGCTGGATGAAGTTACCTAGGTCTGTATGAATTTTGAGATCAAAGCTACCCACCTGTTAGGCAGTCTAAATGAATCAGGCAAGCTGAAGCTACTGTCCTCCTACAGTACCTTGACTTCCGCCTGGGCCAGCGTTACAGCCAGTAAATTGAGGTGAGATCGGACATACCCCCCCAGTCGACTGGTTTAGAGCAACGGGGTTCTGACCTAAGCTCAGGGGCAATGCACCTAATGCAGCGTTGAGTTTACGCTGTTTCAGAGACCACAGGTGTCCCGAAGACTTGAGAGACTCCCTAGAACAGAGGCTGGTGTTGGCTGAGAAGCAGGAGCACAGATGTAGAAGTCTCCAAATGGCAATCAGTTTCAGTCAAGACCCCATCCGAGCCACAGTGCCATTGAACGTTCTCAGATTCTAGGTCCAAAGGGGGACATTGAGGCAGATTGTCCATTTGGGTAAGGGATTTATTTCTTGCAAGTGTTATTAATGTCACAGTCAGACAGACAGCAGGATGGCAGGGGCTCAGGCACAGACAGCATGGCGGGAGCTCCAAGCAGAGCTCAGGTCTATGTGGTAGAATATGGGGGTCCTTTCCTTCAGATATCATTGGAAGGGGTCTCCATGCCACACGGTTGATGTCTGATTCTTGGGGCAAGGAGAGAGAGAGAGAAAGGAGTCTTGCGTTTTGAGGAAGGAGCATGTGACCTTGAGGAAATAGGAAAAGTGGGGAGCAGGGTCCCATTAGGTTAACATGTCTATACTAGGGGGTGTCGCAGGGTCAGGTGGAGAGGCCTGTGTGCAGAATCTGCTGTGAGGGTGGGGAGACACACTACAGACCGATGTGATCTAGTCAGTGACTGGTGTGGGGTCTAACAATCGTATTGAATAAATCTCCTCTCTCTGCTTTTCACCTACAGTCCTCTGTTTCTTTGGCCTCTGGGGACTGGTGGCTGAGTCTAGCCTGACGGATCTGCTGGAGTCTAGATTTTGATTCTAAAAACTCCAGTAAGATTTTTGAGCTGCCGAGGTCAGTGTTAAGTCTAACTTCTGTACTTTCCTTTTGCCCTGGAGGGCTAGCACTCTATGAGATTTGTATTTACTTTTTAAATTTTTAAAATCAATAGTGAAGCTTCAAGCACATGCCTTGTGTGACGCAGTGGATGGTGTTTGGAAGTCACTGGTCAGTCCATCCCCCTGTTACAGGTGAATATAGTGGGCTGGTGGGCACCTGCCAGGATTTCCAGGTTCCTGTGTCCCGGGATAAGGAGTCGACAAGGATGAGTGGGTAGTGGTAGGAGCAGACACACAGTGTGTGTATTAAGAGAGGCTGGAAGTGGCCCAGAGCCGTGGTCCTTTAGCGTTAGCTCCCACAGCAAGGCTGTTACCTCCCATGGTGGGAAGGGCTGTCCAGTCTGGTTTCTTTTATATCTTAATTTCAACCTCCACCTCTGCTCTGCCTTCCTGCCACACTCCTAGAAGAGTGCACACAGACATGGTATTCCTGCCCGAACTGTACTTTTGCCTAGTTTATTATGCAGACTGTCTGGAGCTTGAGCAGTTTTCTCAAGTATTGCACAGCCCCCACCTTCCTGAGAAGGGACATCAGAGGCCCATGGAACAAGGAAATGCCCTCCATGGAAGGGAAACTTAGGGGAAGCTGCTGTGGAGTGTGGGATCTGACCACGTTCGTATTTTATCTTACTTCTGCTTACCTCAAAGCAAGTGGATAAAGATGACTGTTATCACTTACATAATCTGGCTTTCAGCTGGACTTACCACTGCTCTGATGCAGAAATGGGGCTTTCTAAGTACATTCTTTATTCCAGGTTAAAAATTTAATTAGAGACCCCAGTCTCTGACTCAGTTCTCAGCTGAACATTTACATTTAATAATACTAATAAAGAAAGCTTGTTGTGAAAACGCGGCAGGTTTGTGAAGTGTCATTCCCATAGGATGGCATTTGATTCTATTAAAAACTAACATTTGTGAGCACTAGTTGCAATTTCAAGGCCAATTTGATGTAATAAAACTTGAATTTCCCTCTGGAGGGAAAGTGCTATGTGGCCATTGTGCTCCCACGTAATTCACTGTATTCATTACTTAGTGCTCGGATGAGCCACTGTCTCCCCTCTCCCCTCTCACCCCCCCTTCCTTTCTTTCCACATTTCTTTCTTATCATAAGGAGTCATTAGAGCAGTGGATTTAGCCCCTGGGCGCCTGCTGAATGTCACATGCTCATTCCACCAATCAGGTAGAGAATAGTGGTTTCCAGATTTCAAAGTGTCGTTGCTGACCAGCATAGTACTGTGTGTGTGTGTGTGTGTGTGTGTGTGTGTGTATGTATGTATGTATGTGCATGCATATGTGTGTCTGTGCATGCATGTGTGTGTGTGTGTGTCTGTGTAGGTATGTATGTGCATATGTGTCTGTGTGGGTGTTCCTGTGTGGGTGTGTATGTGTGTTTCTGTGTGCATGTAGGTATGTGTATCTGTGTGAGTGTACCTCTATATTTGCATGTGTATCTGTGTACATTTGTCTCTGTGTGTCCATGTGCATGCATGTATATGTATCTGTGTATGTCTGTATGCATGTATGTGTGTGTGCATTGTGTACATGTGTGTCTCTGTGTCTATGTATGTGTGTCTGTGTGTATATATGTATGTATATGTGTTTGTATCTATGTGTATGTGCATGTATGTGTGAGTGTGTATGTGTGTTTATGTGTGCATTTATCTATATATGTGGATGTGTCTGTGTGCATGTGTTTGTGTGTATGTGTGAATGTATATATGTGTGTCTGTGTGTATCTATGTGCATGCCCATGTCTGTGTGTATGTGTGTCTAAGTATGTGTATGTCTATGTGTGCCTATATGTGTGTACGTGTGTATTGTCTGAATGTGGTTGTGTGCCAGTGTGTACGTGTGTGTATATGTGTTTGTGTCTGTCTGTGTTTGTATATATGTTTGTGTGTCTATGTCTGAGTCTGTGTTTGTGTGTGTGTGTTCATGTCTTTGTGTGTGTATAAATCACCAGATATGGAGGCTGGAGAGATGGCTCAGCGGTTAAGAGTACTGGCTGCTCTTACAGAGGACCCAGGTTCAGTTCCCAGCACCCACATGGCAACTCAAAACTGTTCATAACTCCAGTTCCAGGGGATGTGACACCCTCTTCTGACCTCTGCGGGTTTTGCATGACATGGGTGCACTTATATACATGCAGGCAATATACTCACACACACAAAATAAAAATAATAACTAAAATATTTAAAAAATAAGTTACCAGATGCTAGTCACATTTTCTTGTGATCAAGTGCACAGTGGTGTAGGAGATTCCACCCTGGCCTCACACATGCCAAGTACACGCTCTGTGACAGAGTGATGTTTCTCACATAAGAATTGTCAGGATAATATTTGAAAAGTGTGTGACAAAGTATTTAATAATTTAAAATTCAGTCATGGTATGCTCTGTAATTTTTGAGGTTTTAGCACATTCCAGTAGGTCTCAGGCTACTGTTTGGTGACTGCCGTTTGTTTTCCTGTGCAGCCTGTCCGTCCCGTCCGTCCCACAGACTTTGTTCCCATTCTGCTGCTCGCTATGTGCTTCCACTTTCCATCTTCTGCTCTTATTTTGTTGTGGATACCACTAACTTTTCTTCCTGATTAATTTAATATGACCCCTCTTTCCTTGTGGAAAAGAAACTTAAACATAGGAAAGCAAACCTCACCTTTAGTCACATAATCCAGAGACGATCTGGAGTTCACATATAATCACATATGTAATAGTTATGTACAGTTACATGAAACACATATATGTAGTAGTTAGACATTGTTGACCTTTCTTTCCCCTTTGGTTACATTCTTACAAAATTGGGATACACTATTCCCATCATGTGGTAGCTATTTCACTGAACATACATAGAACACTTTGCCACATTGCTAAATATTCTTTTTGTAATATTCTTCTTGTCTTATTGCTTGCATGCACTCTTTATGTGTTAAGGACCTCAGTTTTTATCTTTGTTCTGTTGCAGATATTCTCTTCCCTTGGGTGTTTCATTTTGTGACTTTTTGGCGGGGGGGCAGAGGTGCACTAAAACTTTGTGTTTTGTGTAATCAACCAATGAATCTTTTTCTTTAGTTTTCTCTTATTTTTAAGTGCATGTAGAAGAGTTTGTTGTTGATTTTGATTTATACATTATCTGTGAATATTGCCAGCTTCTTATAGTTTTCTGTAGAAGTCTTTGTGCTGGGGTAGGGACTTTTGACTGTGTTTCCTAATGTGTTTCATAATGATTTTTGAAAAGTTGTTGGATGTTGAGATTGCTTTAGACTTTCCCCTACATAAATGGTGCTTCTCAGCCATTCTTTAGGATCCACACTTAGATTTTTGATATAACCAAATTGCACTTTTGAAGGATTCTGCCTTATGACACAACATTGTATGAAATTGACTTTTTTAAATATGCATTTTGATAAGTAGCAGTTGATCATAATTTGTACTGACTAAAATGCACGTTCCTTTTTGTAGCATGTCATTATTGATTTTTTTTTGCCATTTTCTCCTTGTCTTATTGCTTGCATGCACTCTTTATGTGTTAAGGACCTCAGTTTTTATCTTTGTTCTGTTGCAGATATTCTCTTCCCTTGGGTGTTTGCTTACTGATTCATTTTGTGACTTTTGGGGGGGGGCAGAGGTGCACTAAAACTTTGTGTTTTGTGTAATCAACCAATGAATCTTTTTCTTTAGTTTTCTCTTATTTTTAAGTGCATGTAGAAGAGTTTGTTGTTTTTTGATTTATACATTATCCGTGAATATTGCCAGCTTCTTATAGTTTTCTGTAGAAGTCTTTGTGCTGGGGTAGGGACTTTTGACTGTGTTTCCTAATGTGTTTCATAATGACAGCTTGCATACTTTGGGGGCTCGGAGCTTTGGGTCTCCATCTTTCTTTTTCTTGGTAGTTGTGTGGTGTTGAGAAAGGTATTCAACCCCTCTTAACTTCAGTTTCTTTATCTGCAAAATACTGAAAATACCTCATGAATGGGAATCATATATCTATCTGTGCGTTTATTTGTGGTGTGTGTGTGTTAAAGTACAGAGATAGCTTTAGGTGTCTTCGTTGTGTCGGACAACACATGGTGGTTGGCTATTCTTTTCATGTGGAATCTCACACCCTGTTTTAAACTTAAAGGTATACAGAGATGAGCTGCCTTTAGTTAGTAAGAGGCAGATGCGCACTCAATCGCAATGATGGAGTTTACCTGGGGATAGAGGGGAGAGGCAGAGGGGGTCAGGAGCAGCACTGCAGCAGCCACTTCCCCTGGCCAGGAATGCCTCTGGACATGCAGGGGCACATATGTCAGCATTCCTCAGATTCCACTCCCTTCTTATCTGCCAGTGCCCTGGCGCCTCTTGGAAGCTGCCCGGCCTCCCCGCCTGGGGGAGGGGGTCTTCTCTGCCTCCTTGTTTTTACTTTGGCTCTTTTTGGCATTACCTGCTTCCCTTCCATTTTTAGGATTGACGACATTGTGTTAGGACTGCTCACTGAACCCTCACTGGCTCACCTCCTTGTCATCCTTTTGGCCCCAAGCATCCTTTCACTGTAGAGACTTTTTTTCAAAATGGAATAAAAAATACCTTTATAGATAAGGTTCGGGAGAGTTTGTTGGACAGCATAATACCTCATGGTTTTGATTTGGGAACCTCCTCTTCTCTCAACTGGCAGCTGTTTTTAATGTTGGGAGTGCCAAGCCTCACTGATAGTTGACCCTTGGCTGGAAGCCCCTGTCACTTCTAAGACCTCCTGACCATGTGGGACTAGGCTGAGAGACCTGGGTCTTATGATTTTCATGATTTCTGTTTCCAGTTCCTGAGTGCCCTCAGTCCTCTCCTCCCCCAGTCCTCCCCTCTCCCAAGGCCACTTTATTCTGGTACCTTCCCAGCTGCACGTGGCTGCCAGTTGTCCCAGGATGGAGAAAAGGATATCGATCACTTCCTGTTGCTGATGGGATAGGAACACTTCTTGATTTAGAGCTAATTTTGGAGTTTAAAGTATTAAATGTCAAATTTGAAAGAGAACATGTCTAAAACTTCTTTGTTGTAGAAGGGAAGGTCATGTAAGGCCTAGGGGAAGGGAAAGGAAGAAAAGTGAAGAGAAAAGAATTGGTGATTCCTGTCTCCGTTTTCCAAATCGCCCCTTCAACATGCATAGAAAATGTCCTCTTTCATAAAGTCTGCTGTTCTATTTATTTCTTTATCCAAAAAGCAATTTGTTACAGATGTAGCCTGAAACTTTTCCCTTTTTTCTTCTGTTTAAAACCATATCAAATCATTGTATTAGAGTGGTGTTTATATACAACTGTACTGCTATATATAAAGTATGGTTTTAGAAATTTAAAACATAGAAAAACGAAAAGTCATTTGCTAGGTGGACTGTTACATGTCAAGGGAGGGGATTCTTCTTGTTGCTGCTCTTGTCCTCCTCCTCCCCCCCCTCCTCCTCCTTCCCCTCTTCTCTTCCTCCTCCTCCTTCTCCTCCTCCCCCTCCTCCTCCTCCTTCGCCTCTTCTCTTCCTCCTCCTCCTTCTCCTCCTCCCCCTCCTCCTCCTCCTTCGCCTCTTCTCTTCCTCCTCCTCCTTCTCCTCCTCCCCCTCCTCCTCCTCCTTCGCCTCTTCTCTTCCTCCTCCTCCTTCTCCTCCTCCCCCTCCTCCTCCTCCTTCGCCTCTTCTCTTCCTCCTCCTCCTTCTCCTCCTCCCCCTCCTCCTCCTCCTTCGCCTCTTCTCTTCCTCCTCCTCCTTCTCCTCCTCCCCCTCCTCCTCCTCCCCCTCCTCCTCCTCCTTCGCCTCTTCTCTTCCTCCTCCTCCTCCTCCTCCACCTCTTCTCTTTCTCCTCCTCCTCTTCCTCTTTCTCCTCCTCCTCCCCCGCCTTTTCTCTTTCTCCTCCTCCTCCTTCTCTTTCTCCTCTTCCTCTTCCTCCTCCTCTTATTCTTTTATTTGTGTGTATGCATGTCTGTCTATGTGTGGGTTTGTGCTTGTGTGTGCAGGTGCCGGTGGAGACCAGAAGAGGGCATCAGATCCCCTCAACTTACAGGCACATGTGAATGGTGGGAGCTGAACTTAGGTCCTCTGCAAGAGCAACAGGTGCACTTAATTGCTGACCCATCTCTACAACCCCTCTCCTTTTTAAAAAAATTTTTGTTGATTGTTTCTTCATGCAAGGCTGTGGCCAGTCACCTGTGTGGGCTTTTGTAAACATTAGAAAAGCTATTTCTTCTAAGACAAACCAATTAGAAACAGAGTGATAGACCATGAATCCCATGAGTCTAGCAATTAGAGGTAAAAATCGGGCAGCTTCTGTCCTGGACCCTCTTTGCTTTGCAAAGTCATTGATTGCTCTAGAGGAGCAAGTGAACAGGAGGAAGAATCTCAGCGAGAAAGAAGGTCAATGTGTTTGTGTCACCTACTGCCCAAGAAACATAGGACATACACCAGCTCACCGGACAGATGGAGTCCAGAGGAAACACTGTGCCCGGGACCCTTAAGACCTACAACCTGTCTCCAGAGCCTTCATTCAGGGTGAAAGAGGGACTCAGGGCTCAGACTTGAGGTGATGTAAGAGCTATTCAAACAGCATCAGAGAGACCCTAGCCTACAGGTCTGATAAGAAAGTGATGATTGCTCAGTCCCTCTCCTTCTCCTGCACTGTTCATTCCACGGATGAATGAAGGGTGTGACAGGTAAATAAGGGGCTGTGACAATGACATGCAAGGGGGGGAGGAAAGGCGGAGCCTCTCAATGGAGGGTTTTTTTTTGTTTTTTTTTTAAAGGAGTGTGGTGGTTTTGGTTTCTTTGTGTGTAGTCTGAGAGATTCACCCATCTCTGTGTGACAGAGAAAAATCTCAGCATTGGAAAGGACTTCTGATTTATCACAAACAGCTGGGTGGACCAGGCCTCATTGGGGCCTTGAGTTGCTTGCCGCAGCTTTGCCTCAGTGCAGGTTTGAGAGCTGAGCTTTGTGTGTCCTAGTGGCTTCCAGGAGCTGCCACTCTGAGCGTGTGTAAAGGGGACCCTCATGTGAAGGAGGGGGTCACTCTGCCCCAAGTCTTGTATTTGTCAAGGGCTGAACCGAGCCCCCATAAAATTCCTTTCTTGAAGTCTTAGTATTTAAATATAAGTGTTTTTGGAGATAAAGTCTTTGAAAAATATTTTATTATTTTTATTTTATGTGTGTGAGTATATTGCCTGCATTAGTATAAGTGCATCTGTGTCCTGCAGTGCCTGTGGAGTTCAGAAGACAACGTTGGATTCCCTGGAACTGGAGTCATGGACAGTTGTTAGCGTCCATGTAGGTACTGGGAATTGGACCTCCGTCCTCTGTAAGACCAGCTAGTGTTCTTAACTGCTGAACCATCTCTCCAGTGCCTGGAAGCAGACTGGACCTCTGATATCTTCCGCTGGTGTCAACCTTAGACACCAGATGCCTTGCAGTGAATCCCCATCTGGCAAAGCCATTGTGTGTTTTGTGGTTATACAAAACTAGCTGTATTAAATATGCTATTTGCAGCTCACTTGTCCTCTAGACTTTGAAGGTGTCTCTTCTCCCTGCGTCGAGCGTTGTTCTAATGTGGGCAGAGCAAGGCAGGAAAGATGCAGAAGCATCTGGAGGTGTAACGTGGGGTTGGGGTGGGTGGGATGTTTGGTGCCAGACCAGCCCTGCGTGGAATGGTGAGTTTGGGAAGCTGGAGAGGAAGGACGATTTTTATTGATACTGAGAGATCTGGTATGAAAGGTGAAGCCTTTGACATCCATGAAGCGCCTGGTGGAGCTGCCAGAGTAGTTTGTTAGGGGTCCTTCAGGAATGCTTATGGGCTGCTTGCCTTTTGTGGTTTAGTGTTGCAAATGTTTGGAATATATGGTGTAGTGGCAGTGTTGTCAGTAGTCTGTGCTGTCCTGTTTTCCCCTCTTCTCCTGCTTCCTACGGGTGGGAAAGCCGGAAGTCAAGATACTCTCGTTGTCCTTGGAACCACAGAGGAAAGGGTTTAAACGTCACGGTGCCTTGCTAACCTAACTCAGTTCTGCTGTTTCTGGGGTGACCATGGGCGGGTTCCATAGACTGGAGGGTTACGGCACCAGAAATTCTCATTGCTCTGGAGGCCAGCAGGGGAGATCCAGTAGTCAGCCGCTGTGCTCTCTGAAACTTGCTAAGGAGATACTTGTTTCCCTTTTCTTTTTGCTACTTCTAGTGGTTGCCCAAAATCTTTGGCCTTTTTTTGGTGTTTAACTTCACACTGTAGTTTGAGGAAGTCCTCTGTTGGAACATTAGTTCAGGGAGGCTGTGGGAGCCTTAGGAGGTAATCAGGTGGTGGGGCGCCACCGTTGTGATGCAGTAATGCTGTTCTTGCAGGACTGGATTAGTTCCTGTGAAAGCAGATGGTTATAAAGCATTATAATATAATGCCCCTTGCCTTTCTGCTTTTCTATGTTATGACTCACGAGGTCCTCACCAGAAGCAAAGCAGATGCCAACCGATTCCAGGCAGTTGGACTTCCCAGCCCCCAGAGCATGAGTTAAAGAGAATTTTTTCCTTTATAAACTATTCTATCTGTGGTATTTTGTTATAGCAGTAGAAAACAGATTCAGACTCTACATCACTCGTGTTTTTGCCATCTGTTTCACATGACCTTTCCCTGTGTGTCTGTGTCCCTTCCTCTGGTAAGGTCACCAGCCACATTAGACTAGGACTTCACCTAAATGACCTTATCTTAATTAATTACATCTTTGATGACCCTATTTCTTTTTTTCAAAAATATTTCATTATTTTAATTTTATGTGTATGCATGTATTTCTTGCCTGTAGGTAGGTACACCTGTGTCATACAATGCCTGAGGAGATCAGAAGAGGGCATCAGATCCCCTAGAACTGAAGTTATGGATGGTTGTTGGCTGCCATTGGGTGCTGGGATTTGAACCCAGTCCTCTGCAAGAGCAATCAGTGCTCTTAACTCCTGAGCCATCATTCTAGTCCAATGACTCTAGGGTTAGAAATACTGTTAGATATTTTTGGGGCAAGGATTTCATATCTTTCTGGAGAACACAATTTAGTTCATAACTGCTTGAAACTGGTTTAGTTGTTTTCACCCCTGAGCTCCTGGCTTCCACATCTTTTTGCCATTTTCTGCCTCTGCATCTTAGCATCTTCCTATATGCATCTCGGTTCCTCCACCCTCCTTGACCCATTGGGTTATTTGGTGCCTGGGAGTTCTATCATTGGGCTGCTTTTTGATTTCTGACTGATCAGTGTCCATCATGGCCTGGCTTAGTCTTCCTTCATCCTCCCAACCCCTGTTCCTCATGATATAATCCATTCTCACTATCTAGAAACAAACTAATCAGGCCACAGTCCTTCTGATAAAAACCTGATTATTTCAGAGAAGATTCTGGCTGGCTTTGTACATTGAGGGCTACTGGGATCAGTCCCCGGGATCACAGCTCTGCTGATGAGTGCTCTGTCTGCTGGGTGCCTTACTGGATCCTTCTGCTTTCTAATGACACCCATGCCAGGCAGAACTTTCTAGACATTCATCCACAAAGTTTACCATCATGTGCTTGGCTCAGGCAGTTTCTTCTCTCTTCTGTGACACCATGTCTCCTCTCATACCACATGTGACATCCTCAGCATTAATGAACGTGTGTTGGCTTCCTCATCAAATTGTAGGATTATTTTTAGTAGAACTGGGTGTTTGTAAATTTTAAAAATATGGTGCTGGAAAGATGGCTCAGTGGTTAAGAGCACTGGCTGCTCTTGCGGAAGATCTGGGTTTGATTCCCAGCTTCCACATGGTGGTTAACAACCATCTGTAATGGGGGAATTCCAGGGGAATCTGACGCCCTCTTCTGACCTCCATGGACATTGCAGGACACAGGTGCACTTACATATGCACTCATACACATAAAATAAAAATGATAAAATATTTTTAAAAATCACACTGTCCTCTGCCCATCATGATCTCAAACAGTGGGCACTTAAGCTCAGTAGAACAAGGGCTCCATGGGGAACCCTAGCTGTACTTCTTAGGCTCTGCCACGGTCCAAAGGTTTCCTCTTTGAGCCTTGTATGCAGAGAGACACTCAAGTTAATCAGTATCTAGAAGTCAACCTTTCTCCAAGGACTCTGGGTTTTTATGGTGGCTTATGTTTTAACTTCTAGATGGACTGGGCACAGAGTAGTTGGAGGGAATTGCCAGTGGGGTTTCAGGCTGGTCTTGGTGCAGGGAACTTCTGAGCAGTGTTTTAAGATTCCTGGTACTGCTTTTAACAGCATGTCACAAGGTAGGTGGTTAGAGCAGTACATAGTGCACACATGACCACACAATTCTGGAAGCTTTAAGGCTGCGATCTGGGTGCAGAGAGGGTCATGTGGTTCCTGAAGGTTTGAGGGAAGACTTGGTTCTAGGTCTTGGTACTGACTTCTGGTAGTTCTGTGGCTAGTGGTAGTGTCAAAAAGAGTTTTAACATTGTATTCTTCCTGTGTGTATCTCTGTCCAAATTTCTTTTTATAACCATAACAACCCAAGATCTTCATCGTAACTAAATGTGTCTACAAAACCTCTGTTGCCAAAGGAGGTCATAGTCTGAGGTTCTGAGGGTAAAGCACTAGCCTGAGAATTTCTACAGAGTCCATAGTGCATCTTACAAGTGCATCACTGAAGTTTGACAGGTCAGAAGGTTATGCTCTGCTGGTAAGGATGTGAGGGAGTGGTTCTCCAGGCACTGTGTCTCCATCTAGTTCCTGGGAAGATAGCTCTAGATCTGTACACCTAACTGTTGGTATGTTACCACTGTTCTCTGTTTTGGAGTTCTCGGGCTGATGGTAAAGAGCAGCCAGCCTGGGCTAAGCATGCAGGCAAGTCAGCCCAGTGTAGTCTGCATGGAGGCTGGGAGGCTACCTCAGTGAGCTTTTGAGATCTGAGTTGAAGACTCATGTTAGTCACATCTGTGTTTAACTAATGCTTAAAGTTGCCAGTCAACTGTTGACCCCGTTCTACTCATGCTGTCTCCTCCTCTGCAAACTGAGTTCTAATGAGCAAGTGATGGGGTCATTAGCTGGGTTGCTATGATTGGTGAGTTCTGATTGGTAACCTAGTTCCCACGACTGAATTCTGATGATCTCTTGTCAAGTCCTGATGATCCATGACTGAGTTCTGATATCTATGACAGTTCTGATTATCCATAGCTGAATTCTGATGATCAGTGACTGGGTTCTGATGGTTGATGAAAGGTGCTAATTAGTGACCAAATTCTGATGCTCAGTAATTGAATTGTGATGGTTCATGACCAGTTCTGATGAACAGTGATTTTTTTTTTTTTTTCCTGATGGTTGGTGTCTTAGTTTCTTTTCCTATTGCTGTGATAAAATCCTCTAACAAAAGCAAGTTAAAGGAGGAAAGGTTTACTTCAGCTCAAGGTGCAGCCCATCATGGCTGGGAAGTGAAGGCAGCTGGGGCTATGACACAGCTGGTCACATGACATCCACAGTCTAGCAGAAAGAGGATGTGGACGCCTGCTCAGTTACCTTTCTCCATTTTATACAGAACAGACTCTCAGCCAGGGGATGGTGCCACCACCCACCATGGTAGATGGATGTCCCACCTCAATTACAGTAGTCAAGATCAGCTCCCACAGGCATGTCCAGAGGTCCACCTCCCAGGTCATTTGGTCAAGTTGACACCATCACAGTGCCTGAGTTGTGGTGGTAGGTGACTGATTAACTTCCCCTCTACTGAGACAGAAAGCAGGAGTCATCTGTGTAGGGCATTGATGGTGAGAAGATTTGAGAATTATGCTTTTTTTTTTTTTTTTTTTTTTGAGAATTATGCTTTTAAAGTGACCACTTTGGATGCTAAGTTGTTACTGGTTTTCCTTGCTTGCATTGGCTTACCAGATGCAGTAGCCCCTTGGCAGCCCACTTAGGCCAGACTCACAATCACATCTCCCAGATGTGCTAAGAAAGAAGCAGCTTGTAGGTTGAGAGCCAAATCATAGCCCTGCCATGTCCCAGGTGGGGAACCCTGGGGGAAAGTCTCTTAATTTGTATAAACTAAGGGTTTCCCTCTTTAAAGAAGGAGAGTAGGCTGGGTGTGGTGGCGCACACCTTTAATCCCAGCACTCGGGAGGCAGAGGCAGGTGGATCTCTGAGTTCAAGGCCAGCCTGGTCTCCATAGCAAATCCAGGCCAGCTGGGGCTACAGGGAGACCCTGTCTCAAAAAGACCAAAAAATAAAAAAAATGAAAAAGAGGACTGAGTACTGGGGACATCCATAGGGGAACAGAGTATACATGGAACACAGAAAGTGGCTCATAGGGTCTTGCTTACCAAGTGTCTAGTGACTGAGACTGGTCCCAACTGGACAGTTGTATAGTTTCATGACTGTGGTTCTCATGTGTGCAGTTGACAAAGTTGCGACAATTGACCATATCAATGGTATGTTTATTAATTGCTAAATTAGATAATTTAGATCAGTTTGAATGCCCCTCTATATCCATGGGAGATTGGTTCTGAGACCCTCTTCCCATGAATACTTTAAACTCTGAGGCTGTTCAAGTTCCTTGCATAAAATGTTATAACATTTGCATATAACTTACAATCCTCTGTATACATTAAATGATCTTTAGGTTATTTGTAAAACTGAACTCAATGTAAATGCTATGTAAGGTTGCTTAGGGATTGAGGACCAAAAAGAAAAAGCTTGTACATGTTGAGTACAGACGCCACAGCCGTAGCCCTAACTGCACGGTACAAATGCGGCTCTGGGAAAGTGTTGCTCCGTTGAGTGCTGGAGAGAGACTGAGGCTCTGCAAAGTTCAGAAGTGGCAGGAGGCTACAGCGAGGTATGCCCGCACACGGCTCATCCCTGTGGATTCAACGGAATGCTCAGTGTGTGGCCAATTCGTTTTGTTTCTTGTAATGTCCTGAGACAGGGTCTCTCTGTGAAGCCCTGGCTGGCCTGGAACGTGCAGGAAGTGCTTGGAGTCTAGGTATGCGCCACCAGGTCTGTCTGTTCCTTAATATTTTCCATCAGAGTTGGTGGAATCTTTGGATGCAAACCCACAGATATGGAGGAGTGACTGTATTTACAAACCTGAAGTCAAACAGACAGTTGTCTGCACTGATCGATTGATTCAATCTGGACCGTAGAGCCCTATCTTCTGTACTGCTTAATGAAAAACTGACAATCTTTTTTCTTCCTTTTTTTTGTATGTATATGTTTGTGTATTTGTGTGTGCACATGCGTATGCATATCCCGATGCCATCCTTGAGTGTTATTCCTTAGGAGCTGCCTATGTTGTTTTGTTATTGTCGGCCACAGGCTCTCTCACTGGCCTGGCACTAACCACAGGCTCTCTCACTGGCCTGGAGCTAACCAATGAGACTACATTGACTGGTCAGTAAGTCTCAGGGATCCAGTGCTGGGATTATAAGTGAGCACCACCACACTTGACTTTTTACATGGATTCTAGGGATTGAATTCGGGTCCTTATGCTTGTGGAGCAAGCACTTTCCCAGACCCCTAACTTTCCATTTATGTGATTAAAAAATGTGCTCAGTACAATGAGATCTTTCCTCTAGATCAATTTTTTAAAATTTATTTTGTTTTGTATGTATAAGTATTTTGCCTGCAGGTATGTGAGTGTGCTTGTGTGTGCAGTGCCTGTGGAGGCCAGAAGAGGGTATCAGATCCCCTGGAACTGGAGTTAGAGTCAGCCACCATGTGGGTGCTGGGGACTGAATCTGGGTCCTCTGCAAGAGCAGCCAGTGCTGTTAACTGCTGAGCTATCTCTCCAGCCCCTTAATTTTTGGAAAGTATAATAATGATCAAAGTATCTAGTTTAAAATTTCCCTTTTTTTTAATGGGGGAGGGGCAGTTGGATTTGCAGCAAGTGTGCCGTGTTTCTCATGAAAATAACATTAAAATCTTTCCAACCTGATTTTGACCTGACAGAGCTCCATTAACTGTGAGAAATAGTTAAATTGGTGGTTAACCTAGATTCACAAGATGAGGCCCAATGGGATAGGCCACTGCATACCAAGAATGACAGTTCCAATCACAGGATCACAGCAGCCCTCTGCTAGGCAGAGAGACACCTCAGCATTCAAAATGTTTCTTCACAGTTAGAGATCGCAGTCTTTTAAATGACAAACACTCCTTTGAAGTCGATGATGTTTTCCTTTCTTGAAACAGTTTTTGTATCGACTGGACTATATAATATTCACAGTGTTGGATGTTTATATTTCACACCTCTTTTTTAAATTAAAATTTTCTTACATTTATTTATTTTGTACACACGTCTTGGCACGTGTATGGCAGTCAGAGGACAACTTTCTGGTGTCTGTTTTCTCCTTTACCATGTGGGTTCTGGGGCGCCAACTCAGGTCATCAGGCTTGGTGGCAAGTGCTTTACCTGCTGAGCTATCTTGCCAACCTAATATTGTCCATGTTTCTTCATAAGTTTTTAGTTTTTCAACTATCATTTTTTTCAACTCCTTTAAGTACTGTTGAGTTAACAAGAAAATTTAACTCTTACCCTCACAGATCAACTTATTCTTTCCAGAAAAGAAAAAATAAATTACCTTTATAGCTAGTTGGTTGATGAAAGAATTGACGAAAGGATAAGTTAGACATTTTCATTGTTAAGTAATTCTGGGGATTGATGATGTGGCTAAAAGAGTGTTTGTGCTTCTGTCTTGAAATGATTTCCATGTTTTTGTGACCCCAGATAGGTCTCTGGCCCCCATCAGATAAGGCTTACCCCACTACTAGTGGAAACAAAACAGAAATCCTCAGTCCTTCTCTAAGAGATCACATTTTTAGAGGTGTGAGGCTGTTTTTATCCCCAACATGGATCTAGTAGATTTTGGAGAACCTAAGAGAAATGCTTCAAGTTAATCTTTCTTTAACATACCCCAGTTGATAATAGTGGGTTCAACCTCCACAGTTGTTCAAGGTGCTGAGAATAAGAGGCTACGTGCACAGCCCTAAAGGGAACATCTTGATCACTCCTCACATCCCCTACTTCAAGTCTCAGGGAATATCTCAGAAGGGGAGACAGGAAGAATGTAAGAGCCAGAGGATGGGGAGGAGTGCTGAGCGGTGCTGTCTTCTGGGCATGACTAGGCTGTTGCAATTGTGAGCTCACAGCAGCTGTGGTAGCTGCACAAGACCTCCACAAGATCAACCCAGCCAAAATCCCAGCATAGATGAGGGAGGTGCTCTCCAGCCCCCACCCCTAACTGAGGGGCTATTGGCAATTGATAGCTGCTGGGGGAGAAGGAATCATTCTTTTTTGTAGAAATGGCTACTGGTAGGATTCCCATGCTCCAGTG
Source organism: Nannospalax galili (assembly GCF_000622305.1). Taxonomy (NCBI): domain Eukaryota; kingdom Metazoa; phylum Chordata; class Mammalia; order Rodentia; family Spalacidae; genus Nannospalax; species Nannospalax galili. Next base: position 4,737,778 of record NW_008340872.1, on the reverse strand, counting down.
GATGGCCATTCACCGCCACACACATACAGGCATCACTAATTGGACTCAGTAGGTTATCAGAAGAAGAGGAAGAGGAGGGAGAGGGAGGAGGAAGCGGACAGAAGGACATGAAGTGGACATATTGAGGGGATTGTTGGAGGCACTTGTATGAAACTCTCAAGAATAAAGAAAATTATAATAAAAAATAAACAAAATGGTTGTTTTCCTGTTTGTGGTTTGATAGCTGATTAGATGATGTTACTTATGTCTCATGATTCCATTAAGGAAATTAAGCAAAAGCATCTAGAAAGTGTTCCCATGTGAAGGTGGCTGTGAATTTATCACGGAGCAGTTTCAGTAACCGAAAGAGCCTCAGAAACTTTCTCTTGCATATGGTGCCAGCAATCGTTTCTTCCCGGAAGCAGTTCCAGCTCCCCTTTTTCTGTAAACTAAGCAATTAGTCATAGCTCTCCATCTGGTAGACAAACTGTGACCATTGACCACAACAGAGTTTATGTTTAAACATGGAAATCCAGGATGATTTTTGACATGGATTTACTTTAGGAAATCCTCTTTTGGGGTTTGTTCTTTGGGCCATTTTCTGTCTCTTTAATATTTTGCTACACTTTATTAGTTATTTGTGTGTGCATGTGTGTGCATGTATGTGCATGTGTGTGGAGGCCAGAGGACAGCCTCAGCTGTCATTCCTTAGGAGCTGGTCCATGTTTTTATTTATTTTTTATTTTATGAGCATCATACATGAGTATTGTCTTTGCATTTTTTCCATCTCTCTCAGTCTCCCTCTAACTCCTCCTATGCCCCCCAACTCCCTTTCAATTTCTTGACCTCTCCTTTATTGTTTCATAAATATCTATCATCTATCTATCTATCCATCTATCTATCTATCTATCTATCTATCTATCTATCTATCTATCTATCTATCTATCTATCATCTATCATCTATCGATCTATCTGAGCCCATTCAGTAGTGCTTCTATGTACCTGTGTTTAGGGTTGCTCACTTGGAGTTAGTTCACTTCTCTCCGGGAGCTAGTCCCTGGAGAAAACTGATTCTCCCTCCCTCAGCATCTACTGATTGCCTGCACTCTTCATCTTGAGATGGGACCCTTGAAATTTCCCCTGTCCACCTTGGTATGTCATCTGGTTTTGTCATTATGAAGATCTTGTTAGGCTACCATATTGTGGAGATTTCATGGGTGCAGCTTCCCTATTATGTCTAGAATGCATTAAGAGGAAGCAGGTGTCTTATCCCTCTGATTCTCGCATTCTTTCTACCCCCCTTTCTGTGATGCTCCCTGAGCCTTAGGTGTAGAGGTTGCATTGCAGATGTGTCACTTAAGGCTGGGCACCTCACAAACACTTTGAGTTGGGCTCTTTCATTGGCTTGATGCTCACCAATTTGGTTAGGCTGGCTGGCCAGCAGACCCTAGGGAGCCTCCAGTCTCTTCCTCTCCAGTCTCAGGGCCTCATGCTTGCAAGGCAAACACTTTATTGAGTGAGTTATTTCCCTAGTCCAATTTTTTTCAGTACTTTAAATTATAAGGAGTAGAAAGGATATTAGCCTAATGTTTCCTAAACTTCACGCATCACGAAAAGCAGTGGAGAAAAGAAAACACAAGGTGGCAAATGAAGATGATGAGACTTCTGTTTTCAAAGTTAAGATGCAAAGCTTCTTCTAATTTATGAAGATATTAATGATTTTGAAAAGTAAACATACTGTTTTATTGACTGGGTGGAGTTTGCTCAGGTTATATCCCTCATCTCAGGGGCTTGAGCTCCTCTCCATTAGACCTTTTCTTATTACTAAAATTTGTGAAAGTTTGACTGCCCCCATCCCTCAAACTCCCGTGTCAAAGCCCTGACTCTCAGTACCACAGAACATGACTGTTTTGCAACCAGTGTGTTTAAAGAAGAATGGAAGCTTAAGTGGCATCCTTACATTGGGCTCTGGTCCTCTCTGACTAGTGTCTTTATAAGAGGAGAAGTTTGGATTCTTTTAAATGATGGCCAGACAGTTGCAAGCAAAAGAGGTGGCATGGGAGGACAACCAAGTGTATTGCACTCACGTGTTCTGCTGGGAGTCACTGCATGGTGAGGAGGGTCCACCTGGGAGGAAGGACCAAGGGAGCTGGCTCCATGAACCATGGGAGGGGACAGTGTGAGGACCTTTCTTGGGGATCAAGGAAATACACAAGAAAATGTGCAGGGGCTGAACAAGATGGCTCAGCAGGTAATGATGCTTACTACCAAGGCTGAATCAATCCCAGGTACCCATATGGTAGAAGGAGAGAATTGACTCCTATAAGTTGTCACATACCAACTTTGACCTACACATACCCACTGTGGTATGTGCACTGAACACACACGTCCCCCCTCCCCCAAGCCAAAATAAATGTAATTTTAAATAGAAGAAGAGGAAGTTTGGATACTTTGATCTTGGATGTCTGGCCTTCAGACTTGTGAGGCAATAGACTTCTGTTGTTTAAACCAGCCATTGTGTAAGAGCCCTAACAAATGAATATGCTGGGAGATAATTAATGAAAGCAGTTGAGCTAAAAGGAAAAGCAGTTGAAAGAGGGGAAAGGGAAAGACCTTGGGCTTAGATGTCAGCCAGTCCTCCCTGCAGCCCTGCCCTGTTCACAGGAGCATGCAAACACTTGCTCACCTCCCACTGCGTTCCCTTGTCTGCTTGTGGATTCTGGGCCCTTCCCGAGCTGTTATCTGTTCTCTCCGTGGAAGCAGAGCATTTAGTCTTTCATGGAGTGGAAAGGAGGCCAGGAGGATTTATGGAGGCCTGGTGGGAGCACAAATTCTGCTTTATTCAGACTGACACCGTAAATGCACATGGATAAATCAGGGTAGAGTGGGAAAAAGAACTCCTTTCCCTTTCCAGTAAACACAGCGCTGCAACTGGCTTGTCAGGGTGTGATTTAGGTGGAGAGGCTGGAAGGAACCGCCTGCGGGGTGTGGTTGAGGATCTGTGAATGGGACTGGGGGACCAGAGGCAGGTTTCTGTGCTCACTTCACCTTCCTCTCCTGGGGTTCCCCGGTGTCTGGCAGCTCACAGTCACCTGTAATTCCCGCTCCAGGGGATCTGATGCTCTCTTCCGGCCTCCTCAGGCATCTGCACTCATGTGCACATACCCACACACAGACACACACATACAATTTACATAAAATAAAAATCTTAAGTTCTGAATATGAATCACATGTTGATAAAAATTTGGGTTATAGAAAATATATTAAAATTTCCCCATTTTAAAAAAATGTAGTTATGGGGCTGGAGAGATGGCTCAGCAGTTAAGAGCACCTGCTGCTCTTGTGAAAGACCCAGGTTCGGTTTGTAGCACCCACATGGCAGTTAACAACTGTTGCATAACTCCAGTTCCAAGGGATCCAATGCCCTCCTCAGACCTCCGTAGGCATTGCATGACACAGGTGCACTTATATACATGTGGGCACTCATACACACACACACACACACACACACACACACACACACACACACACTAGAAAATGTGATAATCTCTGTGGGGCTTGCATATTTTGGTCAGATAGCATTAGACCTGTGGCCGTGCATGATTTCCACCCTGATCCCAGTGCCATGGTCTAAACTCCATCGGCTCTCCTTGTATTATTCTAATGTAGGAGCCCTTTAAGTCCAGAGGGCAGGTCTGACTGCTCACAGGGGCCTGGGGGGCCCTCTTGGCCAGTAATTCATAATGTCAGTATGGGGATGTCTTGATGGGTGGGTGTGTGGAGAAGGCTAGAAGGCAACACATAAGTTTCTTGGGGGGCAAGTTGAATGTGGAGGGGGTCACAGCAGTGCTGAACACTGCTGAATGCACAGTTTCAGATGTGAAGAAGGGCTGGGGATGGCTCAGTCAGCAAGCATGAGGACTTGAATTTCATCTCCAGAACCATGGTTAAGGAAAAAAAAAAAAAAAGCTAGGTATGGTGGCATGTGCTTGTGATCTCAGTGCTGGGAAGCAAAAATGGGCATATCCCTGGGCCCACCAGCCAGATGGCCAGCCTGGCCTACTTGATGAGCACCATGCCAGTGAACAACCTTGTCTCAGAAAACAAAGTGGATGGATCCTAAGCAATGACCCTCTTCTGACCTCTGTGGATACTGCATGACAGAGGTGCACTTAGACACGTGTAGGTAATACACTCATACACATAAATAAAATTAATAAAATATATTTTAAAAATTCCTTATTAAGGAATCTGGCCTCGTTTAAAGATTTCCTGGCACCGACAATGAAGGACAGTTCTGTGACCTCAGTGTGTAGAAGATGGGAAAGAGAAGAGGGCTAAGAGAGCAGCTGTAGGAGGCTGGCATGCAGCAGTGAGGCCAGTGAGATAGAATGTTCTGGAAGAAACTTGGTGACTGGTTGTGAAGAGAAGAGAGAAGGAAGGGAATCATGGAAGCCGTAGGTGAGGACAGGAAGCCTCAGCCACACAGAGCCCAGAGGGATTTTCTCAGGGAGGGTTAGGGAGGTTGGACTTATGGACCATGCATAGGGAGGGGTACGTGCAGATTGTATAATTTGAGGCTTCCTCTCTGTGCCAGGGGTTTAGATAATATGGGGCTGAGTCAGAAACAAAGGGGAGCAGAAATGGCTTCTGGGAACTGATGGGGTTTGAGACAATTAGAGTTCAGTTTTTTTAAAAAAAATTTTATTATTTTATGTGTCTGAGTGTATTGCCTGCTGGTGTGTAAGTGCACTCGTGTCATGCAGTGAGTACGGAGGTCGGAAGAAGGGGTTGGATTCTATAGACAATTGTTAGCTGCCATGCGGGTGCCGAAAATTGAACCCGGGTCCTCTGCAAGAGCAACCAGTGCTCTTAACTGCTGAGCCATCTCTCCAGCCCCTCAGAGTTCAGTTTTTTAACTGTCCTATTTATGAATTGGCTTCAGAGGCCAATCTGGAGAGTACACAAAAGAATCACATCTCCTCTAGAAACTTTGTATCACAAACTGGGTCTTCAGGACTCTTCCCAAACCGAAGAGAAATGGACATTTCAATACCTATTTTCATTAGTACCTCATCTCCCCCAGAAGATTCCAGTTTGTATGTGTGTGTTTTAAGTTCTCTAGGTGGGTGTTCAGATTCACTTGGGGTTCTTTTCTCTTACTGTTCACAAAGGTATTGTGATCATAGAGAAGGAGGCTTGTAATAAGGAGATAGGCTTTTGATAAGAATTCCAGCCGCTACTCAACTGCCCTGGTCTGTGCAGCCCAGCCTTGCTATTCCAGAATGCATTTTTCTCCTATTGGGCAAGATCCGGTTTCTCCTTTCCCACCAGCAGGGTGTGTTTCTAGGGTGATTTGCCCAGTGAATTGGAACTAGTGTACAGAGTAACCCAGGAAAGTGGCTTTCTAACTCCACAGGGTGAGCGTGGGAGGGCTTCCTAGCCCTGCAGCAGCTGACTGTGTTTTTTCCCTTAAAATAGACTCAAGGTTTTTGCTTTTGCCCAGTGCCAAGGATGTCAGTTGTTGGGGAGATCCATCCTAATGAGCTCTGTGGTTTCATCTAGGGAAAGAACTTTGTCCCCCCTCATTTTAAACTCTGGGGAAGAAGGCACTTATTCCCCTCATTTAAAAAAAGATGAATTTGAGCTTGTAGCAGCAGGAGTGGAGACCAGCAGGGAGCCCGGGGTCAGGAGCAGTTGAGCTCAGCTACATAAATAGCAGCAATTAGTGAGCCCTGGAAAAGACAGTCCTGTGTGTTTGCTGTCTAGCATCCTTTTCTCTCTGAATCCGAGCAACACTGAAATTAATTATGAAGGCAGCAGAAGATATTTTCTGCTTCCTGTTAAATAAGTCTTATCCACACAGGAACACGTTCCAGTCGGATGCATACACACACACACACACACACACACACACACACACACACACACACACACACACACACACACACGGATGCATACACACACACACACACACACACACACACACACACACACACACACACACACAGAGTTTTGGGGGAAGAAGGCATGAGGTCAATTTATTTTCAAAACTTCCCACTGGGTCATGAGAGGTTCCAGCCCTTTTCTATTGGGTTCAGGCTGGAGCTGTAGCGTTAGAGGCCTGAGTCCCTTGTCACTTTCCTTCTGGCTTTTCCTGGGCCTTCTCTTTCTGCCTACCGTGGCTCAGTTTATTTCATCAGCACAATCAGCCAGACTTTATTGTGTGGAATGAGGTTTACAAGACAAGCTGTGCTAATAACTTTGTTAGTCTGCTCAGGGTTCCTAAGAAAATCCAAGTATAAAAAACAAGTTTGTGTTCTCATAGCCCTGGTCTTCGCAAGTCTAAGAGCAAGGGGTTTGGTTTCCCAGGAGGTCTCCCCCTGTCGTGGAGACAAACATTCTCCCTCTGTGTCCTCACAAGTCCTTCTCAAAGCTGTCCTGACAGGAATGAAGAGGTACCTGCACCCTTCCTTTTGACTTAACCAACTCTGTTGGTCCTGAGTCCACACAGGAATGCTGCCCCAGGGCCTTGGCCACACATTCAGACCCCACCTCCATGTCACTGAGCAAACATCTGCTCTTAGAGAGGCCACCTGTGGACTCCAGTCCCCTTCCTCTACTCTACCCAGCAGACAATAATCACCCCCAGACTGGAATTTCCCCAGGAATCTCAAGCTGAGAAAAGGAAGAAGCTGGAGCCAGGTGCTAGTCAGAAGGGGTGCTTGTCTCCCAGAAAGAGATTTCACACAGTCAGACCAGCTTGTAGGAGATACTGAAGCCAAGTTAGTGGTGGGCCAGTGATGGGCAGGGGACACACCTTGCTTCATTATGTGTACCCCTCCACCTCTATTTAAGCCTAGGCCTCATGTCAGAACCACCACAATGAACTTCATGGCTTCCCAGCGTGGCCACATTGACTAAACCCCCTTTCTCTGCTTTTCACTATTTATTCAGTTTCCTTACTGGTGAGGACTCTGGCTGAGGTTAGCTGGCTGTCGGGATCCAGGCTCTGACCCTAACTCCAGCAACACTGTGCACATGACCTATCCTAGGGGGTTGGAAACCCATTCTTATGACATCATTTAACTAATTTATTCTTGGAAGGCCTTTTTCCCAAATAGAGTCTCATTGGGGGCTCAGTCTATACATTTGGCAAGGGACAAAGTCAAATTCAGCTGAAATAAGTTCTAGTTAATTGAATCTTTCTTTTTAACCAAGTACACTTGGATTCATTTGTTCATTGATGAACAGGGGAAGACAGTTCCTTTTCAAGGCTCTCAGTCTCATTCATAAATGAATTTAAGGATGACTCAAATGCAATTTTACTAGAATTTAAAGAAAAATCCTTAGGGCAGGCAAGCTGGAAATCTCAGCAGCTGCCCTGAACAGGAGAATGGAGGGGAGAAGGGGAAAAAAGCCATGAAGTCATGCTATTTAGAGCCAGCATGGAGGTCACACACATGGCGGACTAACAGCTGCACAGTGGGGAGGGGAGAGAAAAAGTAAAGAAACCCAAAATGCTGAGGCATCCCAGAGTATCAGGGAAAGCTTAGAAAAAAGGTAGAAGAAGAGGTTTCATTTTTCTGAAGAATTTAAAAGGGGGCAGGACGTTAGGCACTTGTCTGTAGCCTGGTCCAAAAGTGTTGTACTAGGTGGTGGGGATTCTGGCTAGGAAAAGTTACCCATGGCATCAATGCACTAGGTATTCTCCCTAATCTCTTTAGCATGACTTAAGGTGAACCCAGCTTCCTAGGGGTGGTCCTGTGACCAAGTGGTTGACCTGGCAAAGCTGTAAAGTTGGGTCCCACTTAGGGCAGAGATGATTATTCTCTTGACCATTCTCTTAAGGAGCTTTTTGCTACTATAATATTAGCTTTTTTGGTGGGGAGTGGGTGGTGTTAGGGATTGATTGGTTTTGTACCAAAAGCTTGTGCATGATAAGCAAGTCATTCATTCATTTAAGAAACATTCATCGAGTATCATCTATGTGTGGCACTGTTCTGGATGCTGAGAACATGCCAGTGAAGGGGTGGCCGGCTGTTCCTTCCCAGGCTTACCTTGGGCAGATCTCATCCTCAGTGAGTTCTAAAGGCTTTCAGAAGTGATAAGGGCCTTGAGGGGTATAACAGAGTAGAGGAAGGGGACTGAGACTGTAGGGGACCTCTAAGAGGAGGTATTAGCTCAGAGTCATGAAGATGGGGGGTGAGTGTGTGGCCAACATCCTGGGGCAGTACTCTGTGTGGCCAGAGGAGCAGCAGAGGCAGTTGGCATGGTAACCAAGGGAGGCAAAGACAGAAGTAAATGCTTGAGATGGGGCTGTGCAAGCATCGTGAGGATGTTGGCTTCCTCTTGAAGAAACGGGGAGTCTGAATGGGCGTCCATGGAGCTGGCTTTAGGCAGCTTTCCTGTATCCCTAAATTAGCTATTCTGGAGAAGGTAAGGTGGCTCAGATGGCTCAGGTAAGTCTGGGAAGTGAAGCCACAGAATACCCTTGACTGAGGCATAGCTGAGAAGCAACTATAGGATTCCTGGACTGCCTGCTTTAATGCTGGGGGTGTGATTTCTCAGTACCCTTCTCCCTTGTGACTCGGCCTCAGCTCTTAACTACACTTTCAGGAAGCAAGAATCTGATTTTTGCTGCAGAGGCTGCGTGACTCCACTCTTGAACTTGGCAGTGGTCCTAAGTGTCTCTGCTCACACTCACCCAGAGCTGATCTGTTTCATGTGCCCACTTTCTAGAATTAGCATTTAGCTTAAGTGGCGTGGCTGTGGTCCAGTTGGAAGTGGAGCCACAGAGCACACGTGACTGGGGAGTGGGCTGGGACTACCCATCAGTCCTTCCTTTCTCCGCTCCTCTCTTCCTTGCCTCTTTCCTTCAGTTCTCTTGTCCAGAGCAGGTTTATTTGTCTCCTTCTCTGGCCACTGGGCACTTGGGGTTGAGCTTAATTTTGTAATGACCTTGGGGATCGGTGCCAGGTATGGGTTCTGGAAGTGTGTTCTAGAAAAAGAGTGAGCCTTGAAGAAGAGTGAGAAGATTCCAGCAGGGCTGATCCCCAAGTCTGAGAGGAGGATAGAGGTATCTTTATTGAAGTCCAGAGAGTTATGGGAAAGAGCAGAACAGATAAGTGGATGGTGAGTGCCCTTGTAGGGGTGCAGCTGTAATGAGGCTGGTCAGGGGACACTCTCAGAACATGGCGTTTATTAGGGAGGACTCTGTGGAATCTTCATCAGAGTTACTCACAAAGTTAAATTCATCTCTACAGGTAGAATTAACATCTGTCCAGTTCCAGAGTCGGAGTGAAGGCTTTGGTCTGCCTGTGTTGCAGTTAGGGAAGTTTGAGGACTCAAGTCATTAGCTGTGTCCCAGGCAGCAGTAAGGATGACCAAGGACTTACTAGGTCTCTGAGTACTGCTGGAATTGTTACCCAGACTTTGGGTCACAGGTTGTTTCCCAGTAAAGCAGGTTCAGCTCCCCCATCCTCAATAGGCTAATTGAAACAGCCAAATGAATAGTGAAAATCAGGAGATGTATTTAATGCGGCCACATTGTGGAGAGGGACAAGAGATCCGGTGACTCACCCCGCTCTCGCCATGCCCCCAGTCCATCTTAGAGGTCCTGAAGTGAGGTCAGTGTTTAAGTAGAGGGCCAGAGTTATGCATATCTGAGCAGTCCTGCTCAAGGTGTGGTCCCACTTATCACTGACCCGTCATTGTCTCTCTTGTAAGGTGGTCTAACAAGTGGTAAATCTCTTTTAGGGAGAAATGTTTCCCTCTGGCTGACCCAGGCTTCCTCTTCTCCCAGTGTGAGATTTCTGGAGGAATTCCAATTTCTTGGGGTCTCTTCTAGTTACTTTTCTGTTGCTGTGATAAACACCATGACCAAAACCAACTTGGAGGAGGAAAGGGGGAAGTCAAGGCAGGAACTGAAGCAGAGACCATCGAGGAACATTGCTTACTGGCCTACTCACTTTGGTTCATGATGCTCTTAGCTAGCTTTCTTATCTAGCCCAGGACCACCTGCCCAGGAGTGGTCCCACCACAGTGAACTGGGCCCGCCCATATCAATCAACAATGAAGACAATTCCCCACAGACATGGTCACAGGCCAATTTGATTTGTGAAATCTCTCAAGATTCCCTCTTCCCAGATGACTTTTGGTTGTGTCATGTTGACAATAAAAACAGTGGACAGGGTCCATTGTTTCAGTGGTCTCATGGTCAAAATGAAGGGCACAAATGTTTCCTTAGATTATGTTCATCTCTTTCAGGTGGGCTTCAGGGTTTTCCACTCAGCCATCTACATATCCACCTATCCATCATTCCATCCTTCCATTCATCCATCTGTCCATCTATCCACCCACCTACACATCCATCCATCTCATTCATCCACTCATCCATCTATCTACCCACCCATTCATCCATCCACTCATTCATCCTCCCACCCATACATCTACCTGCCCATCTATCCATTCACTCATCCATCTACTCATCCATCCACCCATCTATTCATTCATCTATCCACCAACCTTCCATTCATCCATCTGTCCATCTATCCACCCACCTACACATCCATCCATCTCATTCATCCACTCATCCATCTATCTACCCACCCATTCATCCATCCACTCATTCATCCTCCCACCCATACATCTACCTGCCCATCTATCCATTCACTCATCCATCTACTCATCCATCCACCCATCTATTCATTCATCTATCCACCAATCCATTCATCCATCCACCTATACATCCACACACCCCCACCCTCCACAACCCACCCTCCCCCCCCACCCACCCCCCCTCCACC
>NW_008340872.1:4693789-4726882 GCF_000622305.1 Nannospalax galili | reverse complement strand
CCCACCCATTCATCCATCCATCCATCCATCCATCCATCCACCCACCCATCCATCTACTCATCCATCCACCCATCCAACCATTCACCCACCCACCCATTCACCCACTCCATCTGTCTATCCACCCACCTATCCATCTAGCCCTCCACCCCCATCCATTCATCCATCCATCCATCCATCCATCCATCTTTCCATTCACACATTCCCACTCTCCATCCCTCTGTCATTGGTTCTTCCCAAGCTGAGCACTCCACTAATTTTTAAGAGGCTAAACAATTCCTGCCTTCTGTAAGTGGGGTGTTACAAGCCTCTATGTGTGTGTGGTGGAGAGTGTGGTGTGATCTGGCAGTGAGGGAGGAGCAGGGTGATTGGAGGTAGTGTTGAAGGACAGTGTAACCTGAGGCCTGAGAAAGGAGTAGGAATTGGGAGTATGTGTGGGAGAGATTTTCAGGCAGGGTGAGTGGGGACCAGAGCAGGAGACAAGGACATTATCAGGGAGGCATGACCCAGGACTGTACACTGGTGGGGGGTAGCCAAGAGGGAAGAGAAGGAACACTTTAGGAGGTGGGGTTGACAGGCTTTAGTGATTAATTAGGAGCAGAACTAGGATGGGAGTGGAGGAGGCTGCCAGTTGGGACAGCCTGTGGATACTTGTGAGGTGCAGCTGAGGCCACAGTGTTGAGTGGTTCTTGGAACATTCACATGGAAAAATGGCTGCAAGCATATCACAGCTCACAGGGAGCAGAGCAGGTTGGGGCACTCATCACTTTTGGACATCATCAGAGTCAGCAGTAGAGGAGGGGGACATGGACTTCTTTAGTGAGGAAAGGGGCCTGGGCCAGAGCCCTGAGGCTAAGGTGGGAGGATAAGATACTGTACCTTGGAGGAAGGGTGTGCGGGGTCAGAGGAGAGCGGGTTTCTGGACTGGGTTCCCTAGAGCACTGGGGATTCAAGGAGGGACTTGCAGGGGTGGGAGAGTTGAAGTTCAGGGGCTTCCTAGGCTTCTGTTTCTACCTCTTACTCTTGTGCAAAATACAAAATTACCTAACAAGGAACACTTGGACACTCACAGGAAGATGGTGAATGTTCCTTCATGGGGTTCATTCATTTCTCTAGTGTCCTAGGAGGTAGGTAATATTGTTTACATGAAAGAGGAATCTAAAGCTTGGTGTGGTCCAAGCCACCACGAGTTAGAGACAGTTTGAAGCCTTGGCAACAATTCAAAGCCTGAGTGTTGTGAGTGCCGTGGTGCTGGGCACCCTGGGCTACCTGTGGGAATCAGACTGAGGCCAGAGTTGAGCTATGAGATCTGCCCCAGCCTCATTGACTGATGTCAGCCCTTTGTTCTCTTATTGTGGGGAACTATAGAACTTGGGATGCTCAGATGGCTGACCGAGCAGCTTAAATAACACGTGTTTATTTTCTCATGGTTTTAGAAGTCTGAGAAAGATGTGCTGACAGGGCTGGCATCTCCTGAGGCCTGTCCCCTTGGCTTACAAATGGCCACCACCTTGCAGGTTCCCCATCTAGCTTTTCTGTATGTAAGAGAAAAACTTGGATGTCACGTCTATTTTCATGTAGTCACCAGCCCCACAGGGTTAACGTCGTGCCCTTATGACTTCATTTTACCTTAATCTCCTCTTTCAAGACCCTGTCTCCAAATATAGTCACATAATCTGAACTGTTCTGTGAATAAGCCTGAAGATTCCCAAGTCATTCATGGCACACAGTTGTTCCAATACCTGGAACAGTATTGGGTGTGTTTTGATGCTTAATCCTGTTCGTTGGAGTAGGAAAGATTAATTTCAGTTTAGTAGATAATATTCATTAAGAAACCAAAATGCTCTGAACAGAAAGCTCTTCCTGGGCTCATTTCCATGTAAAAAAAACTTTTATCAGCACCTCCATTCCCTGTGCATTTTTGATTATTTAAAACATCATGGTGCAGAAGTGCTTTGAAGACACAAACTCCCTAAAATCCAGCATCTGCATGTGATGTATCAAACATGTGCATGTTTTTGTGATATTAAAAAGGGGTCTTTTGATCAATGCTTTTTTTCTTTCAGGGATATGGGAGATTCATTTTTATATACGTGTTTCACTTTGGAGGTTGAATGCATCAATCTTGTTCTGGCTTCCTGGTGTGATGAATTTTAAAGGCAGTGGAGGATTCAGGAGAAAAGGATGAGATGAAGATTCTGTTAACTCTGATACTATGTAGACAGCCACAACCAAGTCAATATTTAAAGATGAGAGACTAGACCACTGCCTTGGGTTGAAAAGCAGTACCATTCCAGGGCGTTCAAAACACTGAAATGTGGGTCCGGCTTCTTGTGTATGTGCCACAACTGTGGGTCAAGGAAGTGCACATTTTCCCGGCAGCCAGCTTGATCTGAATTCTTTCTTGCTCTCTCTAATGGGCTCATTCATTGAAAGTGAAGTGGTAATAATAACAATGGCATCAAGTTAAGGAGTACTTAGGAGGACTAAATGCTCTGTGTACAGGCATCTTAGGGACCAACTGACTCATGGAAGTGTGTACCATTACTGTGCCTACATGATGCTCTGCACCTCTTACTGATCATATATTGACTTTTCTCCAAATCTATGGCAAAGGTGTTGGGCTTGAATTCTGGCCCTTTTCTTCCTGGATGGGAAACCCCTGAGCATCCTTCCTTTCTCTTCACTCTTGCTGGAGAGCAACACTCACTTCCATGCAAGGCAAAGCCCAGTCCTTTCCTTCCTTCCGGTCCCAGCCTCCCTCTTGTATCTGCTGCTCCTGCCCTGTAGCTGTGGCCTCCTGATTCAAGATTTACTTGATTTTAATCCTGGAAGAGTTCTACTCTTTCTCATGAGCTTAGCTGGCTATTTAAAACTTGATTTGATCATTTCTACCGTCATTGGTGGGCATGTGGTTTGGGGCAGGGAAGGAAGAGGGAAGGAGGAGAATTGTGGTATTGTGAGGCATGCTGATTCTTGCTGATACAAAAGTTGAGGAATAATCTGTTTTTAACTGTCGTATATTAGAGCTGTGCAAGACTTGGCTACTTATCTTGTTGGAGATATAGGGACAATCTGAAAATAGATTCCTTTTTAAAAGTTGCTGCTTTGCAACTCAGATCCATTGAAGAGCTGGGGTCTTGGTTTCCTGATCTCTCAGAATTGGTTTTTCTAAAGTGCTCAGGAAGACAGCAAGGCTTAGGTCCTTCCCCAAGCTTCTCCACCCTTTCCAACACACGAGTACCAGCACGCGTGCATGTGCACACACACACACACACACACACACACACACACACACACAGACCTAGACACACAGACACATATAGACCCAGACACAAACACAGGTACACACACACACACACACACACACACACAGACCTAGACATACACAGATACACATAGACCCAAACTCAGACCCAGACCCAGACCCTTCACACACATTCGGAGTGCCTGAACAGCACTGCCATGACCTGGCCCCCAGTGAATTTGTAGTGCTAATATTGGCCACTGGTGTTTTCTCTCCTGTGCTCTAGAATTCGTTAAACTTGCTTATTGTACAGTTATTTGGTGACATGTTTTCTCTTTAAAACTTTCCTGCCTGACAGTTCCTTTTTCAGCCAGAGACCGATTCCCACATTGGTCTCTCTACTCTGATAGAATTGCTGTTATATGTTTTACTGCAAGTCTCTGATTACCATCAAATTAAGTCTTGGGCCTCCTGTGCCCATCATTGATTGCCTTTTTCTTAAGTTCTATTCACTTTCCTCCATTTTGGTTGTTGTATATGCAGTGATTAAATGGTTTTGTGTAATCAGAATGGCGTTCCACTCTTAAGTATTATCAGTGTGGCACCTGTCGGTGTTGGGTGAAATGGAAACAAGACTGGTTTGGGGGGATGGAGAGGAAGCTTAAAAGGCTGCCTGGAGAAGGTGCTCCAGGTCTCCTTAGTCCAGAGTTCTCAGCATGATTGGAAAGTAAATTCATCTTCAGAAATGAAAGGCTATTTCCCCAGCAGCATCAGACTGACCTACACTGGGATGGCACCACCAGGCCCCCAGTTTCAGAACGGACTCTACAATCCTGGCTTTCTGGAAGTGGTTTTCAGCAATTGAAGTTGATCTTTTCCATGTTCTTGGGCACAAAATACTAATCCTCATTTGTAGAGCAGTAATCTCCTTTGCCTGTCACACCCAGTGGCCTTCATTTCCAAAATCCCATCCACCTGCACACTTTCATCATAGTGATGGCTTTATAAGTAGGAAATGAAGGCGACTTAAACTCTTGAGCAGGCTGAAAACACATGCACAGAGCAAGACCTCCCCTCACAAGGGACTGCCTACGGTACCTCCGCTGCCCTTGCTCCTGCTATTAAATGTGAAAACATTCCCCAGTGGGGCCGGGGGGAGGGCTTCATCTTTGGCTCACGTGATACAGATCCAAGGAATGAGGCCTCCTCATCACAGCCTGTTTAATGACACACCTGTCAGCTTTGGTGCCTCAGGGAGAGGGGAGGTGAGAGTGGATGGGCCAGCACATTCCCTGCTATAGAATATGAAGGTAGAAGCACACTGTGTAATGCTTTAAAAGGTGGCCATGACATAGATGAGCCTAGAGCTAGGCTTCTGAAGGAACGGTATAATGCAGTTCTAGAAGCTAAAGATACCATGAAGTCAAGTGCTGGCATGGAGATCAACTTGGATAAAGAAATGCATGGATATGGAGCTGCTCCCCATCTCCTGCCACCTCTAGAGAAAGTGATACCTGAGATTCTGTTGGTTAAAAGCCAGAATAACGTGAGGCCAGAAGTGTGCAAGTCTACAGATGTGAGCCAGTTCCTGCCACTGAGGCAGCTGTCATCTAGTATGGCAGGGGAAGACCCAAGGCTTCTATTCTGAACTCAGAACCTCAGTGAGCCAGGCTTCCCAGGGAGCCCCTGCTTCTTGCCCACCCAGCTGTCCCAGGGCAGTAAAGTTGATAAAACACTCCAGTTTGATTCCAGGGTAATCAAGAAGCAATACCCAGCAGAGCATGTGCTTTCTAGTTCTGATTTGGAGCCTAAAGTAGATTAGAAACCTGAAGCCTTTGCCATCTCTCCAGAGGAAAAGGTGATCTGCATGTTGGACAAAAATACTAGTTGGACACATTTCATCCTGAGAACTTAGACGATGGTAAAGTGGAATGGGGTGTTAAAGATGTTGATGTGTATACCATAGGTTGTTTTCACAAAATCAGTGAGCGGGGCTGATTCTTCACAAGGGCAGGCTTTACCAAGAGCTTGGCAGGATGATGAGGCGTAGGCCTCCCCAACACTTTGTCATACAAGGGAGCACCAAAGGGAGCATTTTGTGGCTTCCAAAGTGAAGAGAAAGGAGGAGTCAGAAACCACCTGTGGAGGGATCTAGAAGAAGCCTGCCGCAGCTCTACAAGAGGGCTCGCAGCCCAAAGGTGATGCAGCAGTCCAGTGTGATCCAATCACACTGTGCTGTGCTGGTGGAGCTCCAGAGTTATATGAAGAGGATGATCCTGAGGTGCGGAGTGAATCTGACCACCTGGGTGATGATGCCTCTACAGAGTCACTCACGTGCTGAATGCCACCTACAAAGGAGGAGTTTACTAAAGCATTTGTCATGACCAAAACGTCTTCCTTTTGAATAAAGAAAACTCCAGTATGCAGTTAAGAAAGATGTAGCACAGGTAGGCATGATGGGGCATCCTGCAGTACCAGCTACTTGGAAGGCTGACATGAAAGGATCACTTGAATCAAGAGTTTGAGACTAGCTTGAGCAACAGACCCACATCTTGGAAAACAACAAACAGACCTCATTCTCTAAGAGAAAATAAGGTAAAATGGTTTTTAAAGTGCTACTAAATAACACAGGTTTAATAGTGATTCATGATTTGGCAAAGGATTTCAAAAGCTTAAAATAACAACAACAATAGAAAAAGGCAGCCTGCCTCCAGGTGAGGTGATTCCCTCCTTCAGGAAGTTCCCAGAGGGTCTCTGGACCAGCTTGACTAGGGAAATAAGACATCAAATATGGTGACACATGATGTTAGTGCCCAGGCTGCTGTGATAAATTAGCACCAACTCCATAGCTTAAAACAACAGGAAATTATTCTTTCATATCTGGAGATCTAAAGTCCAAAATCAATTTTAATTGGTTCCAAACCAATAAAATTGGTACCAAGGTAACAACAGGGTCACCCAGAGTCTTGGGTGACCCTTGAAAAGATCTTGACTTTGCCTATTCTGTTTTCTGGTGGCCTTTGGCATTTGTGGGTCTTAGGACACATTCATCTTTGTCTCCTCCCTGAGGCCTTCTCCTTTGTTTGCCTGTCTGATCATCTTCTTTGACAGTCTCCTGTGATGGTCTTTAGGATTCACCACATTAATGTGGGACGAGCTCCCCATCCAGGGCCATGTAATCTTGTCTACAAAGAACCTTTTGTCAATTAGATAACATTTACAGATTCCAGGGCTTCAGATAGGAACCTGTCTTTGGAAGTCTCCATACTGT
Source organism: Nannospalax galili (assembly GCF_000622305.1). NCBI lineage: Eukaryota > Metazoa > Chordata > Mammalia > Rodentia > Spalacidae > Nannospalax > Nannospalax galili. The sequence continues at coordinate 4,720,367 of NW_008340872.1, read as the reverse complement.
TAACACCATGGGTGATGGTCCAGAGGCAGTGCTGCAGTGATGGTGTGAGAAGAGGGTAGAGTGGTTTCCACTGAGGTGCTCCCTGCTTTGAGTCCAGTTATTGAATTTTGTCTCTTCACTTTTGAGACTCGGAGGAGAGGCAAGAGGAAGAGACCGAGGGACTGGAAGATGGTCAGGAAATGCAGGATCAGGAAGTCTGTTATTTAAGATGGTTCAATTTAAGATTGTTTGACTACAGTGGTACAAAAGTGATCCACGTTAAATAAAGAGTATACTTTGCTATTTTGAATTTGGGTCATTTCCTGAGCTAGCCATATGTAGTGTGATCCTCTTTCTCATCAGGTGATGGTGAGGGGGACAGCCCATGTCCTATGCACACTGTACTGCTGAGCTAGGAGGATCGGTAGGCTACGGGCATTCCATGCACCTTCTACATAAGGTATTCAGTGTACGTTTGGGTGTCTCAGGACACAGCTCCACAGACAAGCCTGTGATAATCAGTGTTGTCAATGTGACAGACTCTAGAATTACCTGGGAGACAGGTGTCTGGCCATGCAACTGCACACATTTCCCTCTGCCTTCCCTTCAAAAGGACACTTGTGAAGATGTGTAGGACTGCTCCAGTAATTGAGGTTAATCTTACCACAAAGCTTTCTCTTAACAATGTCTGTGGAATCTCTTTTTCCAAATAAAGTCCCATTGATACAATCCAGGGATTAGTACTTCCTATCTTTGGGTGGCCGTTATTCAACCCAGGACAAACAGTTAATGAGCCAAATAAATTATCCGAACAGTAACTATGTGCCCTGTTAAAAAAGCAGATCATATTTCTGCTGGCTTTTAGACTATTATTTATTCATGGTACTTTGAAGAGTTCATTGCCAAAGGATAATTTTTAAAACATTGCAACACAGAGGCTACAGGGATGGTTCAGCAGTTAAGAGCACTGGCTGCTCTCGCAAATGACCTGGGTTTAGTTCCCAGCACACACAAGTAACAACTGTAACTCTAGTTTCAGGGGATCTGACGCCCTCTTCTGACCTCCAATGGGCATTGCACGACATGGTACACTTACATACATACAGGCATTATACTCACACACACATCACACACATAGAGACACACAGATGCACCTGCGTGCACATGAACGTGCGTGTGTACACACACACACACACACACACACACACACACACACACACAAAGACTTTTAAAAAACATTTCAACACAAAGTTAAACAGAGGCAGAACTCATTGAATTTTTCAGTATCTTTTCCATACCCCCAAAGGATAGAAACAAATAAATATATGTATACTCACATATATACATACATATATTTCTGTGCATGTGTGTATGAAGGTGCACATGTATGTGCCGGTGCTCATATACATGTGTGCATGTCTATGTGGAGGCCACAAGACAGTCTTGGCTCTCATTCCTTAGGCACCGTCCATCTTGATTTTTGAGACAGGGTCATTCCATTGTCTGGCTCTAGAGAGCCCCAGGGATCCACCTGTCTCTGCCTCTCCATCAGTACAATTCATATACATGCACTACAATGCTTGACTTTTTTTTATTACATGGGTTCTGGGGCTCAAACTCAGTTCCTCAGTGTTTGCAAGACAAACACTTTACAGATTTAGCTGTCTTCAAGCCCATAAATACACATATTTATGTGGAAGTGCCAGGACTATGTCCATTTTATAGTGCTGTTAGGTTAGCATCTGCAGCCAGCTGGGGCAGTGTTACTTCCGTTTCCGGGGACCAGGAGCCCTGGCCTGGTGGGGGACAGGTCCAGTGCTGTGAGGTGAGAGCTGGCGGAGCCTCCCCGACTTGTCTTTTTCCCTTGGATTGCCCTCAGCCCTTCGTGGTTGTTCGTATCTCTGGGTTAAAGGCCAGAAATCCCTTATTAAGATGCAACTGGCTCTCAGGAAGCCAAAATTGATTCAGGTGTTCATAGCCATGTTTCTTTGGTGGTCCTATGGCAGGGAACCTCTTGGCCACTGCTGTTTATAATGTACTGTGAGATGCAGAGGGAGAAGGCCCCTCGTCAGCAATGAGTGTATGAACATCTGACATGGATGTACATGGAAGTAGGAAGTTTGGGGGACTCGGTCTAGCTGTCCCTTGGGTTGGTTCTGCAGAGCTGTGGGACTGTGAATGGGCGGGGGGAGTGGCATGAGGACTTGGGAAGTCAGACATGTCACTGGGAGCCAGGAGACCACAGCAGACAGCAGTGAACCCCAAAGAGCTTCAACCAGAAACCAGGCTCCAGCCTCTGCACCCAGGCAGAATGTAGACTGAATTCAGGGGAGGCCTGGGTGAAGATCACAGACTTGTTAGGAGGACATTAATGCCAAAGTCCAGGCTAGCAGCTAATGGCCAGTTTGGCTCATTTAAATTTGCCTTTGGTTTGTACTTTTTCTCATTTTCTTTTTATTAAAAGTACTTTTATAGCTTAATTGAGGTTTAATTGACAGCTACACTGAGCATGTATTTACTGTGTGCACTGTGATGTTGGATATGTGTTACATTGTGAAATGGCTTTTACCATCAAGCTCATTAACACAGCCATCACCTGCTCATCATTTTTCTGTGTGTGGGGTGAGCACATTTAAGTCATGGTACGTTACCATTAACCACAGTCCCCATGCTGTACGTGAGATCTTGGGCTTTAACATCACCTATGTCCAGAAAATACCATTTGAGTATCTCACTGCAAGCATAGCTATTTACTTATTGACCTACCTTTTATTTATGAATGTAGCTATAACTCTGTTCAGTTGTATTGAGTTCACTGTGAAAGAGTTATGACTTACAGTGGTCCACAAAGGAAATGTATAGGCATGGGATGTCCGCTGTGTTACTACTGCATCTAGGAGCTCCAAGCTCCAGACAGGAGCATCCTTTAGAGGCAGTAGTTCTGGGCATGTTGGGAGGCAGGTGTTAGATGGCCCTAGAGGAAGGGAAGGTGAGAGGAGGGACAGCTGGCAGAAAAAAACTGGCATCGGGTCCACAACTGGCCATACTGAGAGGGGACTGAGGTCCTATGAAAGGATGGGGGAAGCAGAGGCCTGGGGGATGAAGAGGTGACTCCCCTAAAGGGAAAGTGAGAGTTGGGGGTGGTACAGATTTGAATAGAAAAGGCAATCTTCCCTTTGTCTTTCCTGCAGCTCTTCTGTCCCTCACACTCAATTGTTTAGGTCAAAGTCATTGTGTGAAAATGGCCAGGAAGAAATTCCTGTGGGTGGTTGGTGTGTGAGGTTGGGTACTGACGGGATGAGAGTTCACCTATATGGTGATTGATTCAAGGGCAAAAGCTACCACTGTAGCCTGACCTAGGGGCCTGGACAGGGAAGAGAGAAGGCAGATGTGAGGCCAAGGGAGCTGCATCTGTGGGCAGTGCTTATCTAGAACCCCTAATTGTGCCCTAGAGCTAAGATGGAGATTTGGGTATAGCTTTTTCAAAGTGGGGGCTTGAAGCCACCAAATGTGGGGTGGAGGGTGGTAATTCCCATGAGAGTGGGCAGAGCCCTTAGTTCCTGTAGAAATGAGTATCTCACCCCTACCCCTTCTCTGTAGAGAGCCAAGTTTGAAGGTGGCCCCTTCCAAGCTACCATTTAAGTTTGCTTAAGTAAACCTTACTCTCTTCTTTAATAAGGAAATTTTTTCCCAATGGTCTATTTTTTTTCAGGTAATCTATTTAATTGACTAATTAATTTCTTTCTTTATTCATGGTGCTGGGGATGGCACAGGCCCTTGTACATGCTAGGCAGGAGCTGTGCCACTGAGCAGCTCCCTACCCCCATGCCTATTTAGACCTAGTGTTTCTTCTACCACAGAGAGCCGTAGGTTTTTCTAGAGTTCTTGAGAGTGGCTGTGCATAACCTTTGCCTGTGTGTCTAACTGCTGTGCTCTTTGTTTCACCTTAGGTAGCCATCAAGGTCATTGACAAGAAGAGAGCCAAAAAGGACACCTATGTCACCAAAAACCTGCGACGTGAGGGGCAGATCCAGCAGATGATCCGTCACCCCAACATCACACAGCTCCTTGACATCCTAGAGACGGAGAACAGCTACTACCTGGTCATGGAGCTGTGCCCTGGGGGCAACCTCATGCACAAGATCTATGAGAAGAAGCGTTTGGACGAGTCTGAAGCCCGCAGATATATCCGGCAGCTCATCTCTGCGGTAGAGCACCTGCACCGGGCTGGGGTGGTCCACAGGTGAGGGCCAGGCCAAGCCAATGATCCTCGAGTCTGTGCTCCAAACGAGACTGAACAGTTACAGTGCCTTTTAATATTTCCACATATTTGTTCCATGGACTTGTTTTTTGGGTTGTGTTAATACTCTTGGGTGGGTTCAGAGTAGAGTCTAAAGTTAGAGTGCCTGAGCCTGCAGTCTGGCTCTGCCCTTTAATGGTTGTTTTCCCTTGGGTGAACTGCTTTACCGTTCTGAACTTCAGTCTTTTCATCTGTAAATTGAGAGAGTGATGTGTGTATGATTGTAGGGCAAGAATTTGAACAGTGTTAGTTAAGTAGTAAGCACCAGGTAAGGGTTAGCTGCTGTTCTTATTTCCAAAGGCAGCGGTTTTAGTCTTGTCTCCTATTGCTATGATAAAACATCCTGGCAAGAGCAACTTAAGGGAGAGTTTATTTTAGATCACGGTTCTAGGTTATAGTCCATCATGGTGGGGAGGTAAGGCAGCAGGAACTGGAAGCAGCTGGTCACATCACAGTCGCAGTCAAGAACAGAGAGAATGCACACATGTTAGTGCTCAGCTCACCTTTTCCATTCTTATATAATGCAGATCCCTTGCCTAGGGAATGTGATTCCCACAGTGGGCTGGGTCTCATCAAGACAACCCCTCACAGATATGCCCAGCAGCCAGTCTGATCTAGACAATCCCTAATTGACACTCTTTTCCTGGATGAGTCTAGGTTGTGTCAAGATGACAATTAAAACCAACCATATCAAAGTATATTGTATAACTGTATTGAAATTTTCAAAGGATAAATAAAAAATAATGTTTCAAAATAAAAAATAGAAAACATACCCAAATAAAACAAAACAACCATCATGGCAAGGGACCAGTTAGTTGCCCAGGTGCCTGACAGAGCAGTTGGTGGGAAAGGACACAGATTGCTTTTAGCGCAGTGCTTTTGCTAAATGTGCGGTCAGATGACAACTATTGCTTAAATCCATCGAATGGAGTCACTGTTCAAATTGTGAACTTGACGTTGACATCGAGGAGTCTTCCCTGGAAGCCTAACAAGTCTTACAAACCATTACAAAAACCAAGCTTGTTTCTACCAGCTTGAGCTCTTGGGTGTGGGGAAGGCAGAAGGAAAGTGAATGGAAATTGTATTCTTAGCAGTGTTGGTGGGGATAGGAGTCCGCTTGTAGTGTGAAAATAAGCTTAAAAAATTAAAATGCCCTTTTTCTATCATGAAAATGTTGTAGGCTGGAGAGATGGCTCAGGTGTTAAGAGCATTTTTCATTCTTGTGTTTTGGGTCTCTCTATAGCCCCAGCTGACCTGGAAGTCGCTATGTAGACCAGGCTGGCCTCAGGAGAGCTGCCTGTCTCTGCCTTCCAAGTACTAGGGTTAAAGGTATGCACTACTGCTGCTCTTTTTAAAAAAATATTTTTATTTTATGTGTATGACTGTTTTGCCTATATGTAAGTGCACCTGTGTCCTGCAATGCCTGTGGAGGCCAGAAGAGGGCGTCAGATCCCCTGAAGTGGAATTAAAGACAGTTGCTATCTAGCAACCATATGGGTGCTGGAAACCAAACCAGGGTCCTCTACAAGAGCAGCCAGTGCTCTTAACCACTGAGCCATCTCTCTAGTCCCCCAAACTATGTAATTTAATCACTTGAAGTTGTCCACCCATCACCATATCGAACTTTAGAGTGGTTATTATCGCCCTAAAGAAACCTTGTTCCTACTGACAGTCCGTCCCCAGTCTTTCCTCTTGCCACCACATCTACCACCTGTCTATGGATTTACCTATTCTAGATATTTCACATACATGGAATCATAAAACAAATGATATTTTGTTTTTGATGTCTTGCTCAACAGAATGGCTTTTAGATTCCTTCATGTTATGTTTTGGTATTTCCTTTTCATAGTTGAGTAATATTTCAATGCATGGATATACCACAGTTTATAATTTCTCCATCAGTTGCTAGACATTTAGGTTGCTCCCCCTTTTTGGCTTTTGAGAATGATGCTATAATACGTGGTTCATAGATGAGTTTTTATGTGACCGCATGTTTTTGCATCTGCTACTCCTGGGGAATTCCACTCTTAGAAGTTGAGTTGCTGGATCATGTGATACCTCTGTGGAAACATGTATTTTTTGATTGGCAAAGAAAATAGCCTCAAGGACATTACTTAATAAACCCTACCACTTCCCAGGTGGACAGGACTGTGTCCTTCCTATGGGATGGGCTGCCCTGTCATGTCTGAACCCAGGGCCAGCTACAGGGAGGTCTTGTTGCTTAGGACTTTTCTGGAACCAACTCTGACTAGGCACCACCTACCCATCACTTCCTCTCTGGGGAGGTGAGAACTCACATCACGTACATAGCCTTAGTCATGTGTGATCAAGCAGATGTGCTTTGTTAGAACTCTTGGGTTTAGGTCAGCATTGAGGGAGCATTCAGAAACTGGCAGTGCGGGACACTGTTATTGTCTCCTCACAACGCCTGTTGTAGCCTGTGGTGTCATCATTAGGAAAATGATGGTGAAAGGGTGCCTGGCTCTGTCTTTGTTTACTAAGCTGAGGGAGGTTGAAACCTGACGACTGAATCAGTTTGCATCACAGACTCTGCGGGTCACAGCAAAAAATAGAACTGGGGGAGTGCAAGTGGCAGAGGCTTCTGTGGAACTCCGGGTGTTTTTCCCAGGGTTTCATGCAGTTGAAAATCTGATGAGTGCTTGCTTCTCAGGATCAGAAGACAACAAAGGCAAATCAAGAGAATCCTGTGAGGTGTACACAGGTCTCTCCTGCAGGAAGTTCTCAACAACCCTCTTAAAGTAATTTGAACAAAATCCAATCCTTAGCACAATTACTGTCAGAATGTCAAAGCAGTGAATTTAATAATGTTTTGATAGCAGAGACAGGACACGTTTTCACTCTCTCATCTCCGGCTCTCTCCCTCTTCCTCTCTGTCCTTGGAAATTGGTTCATAATCCAATAATGGTGAGGGCTTGGATCTTTTAAAGTTAGAAGTTAGAAGAGACGGAAACAGAATTAGGAGGATTTCTTTGCTTTTCTCTCTGGAAGTCACGATGTGTGTGTTGTGTGGTGGGGGCAGGTATATATGCTTCTGGAGGTCAGAGGTTGACATTGGGTATCTCGCTCAGTTGCCCTCCACCTTACTTTTTGAGATAGTCTCTTATTCACCCCAGAGCTCATGGATTTGGTTACACTGGCTGGCCAACAGACTCCCAGCATCCTCCAGTCTCCACCTCCCCAGTGCTGGGACTACAGTTATGCATCTCTGTGTCTGGCTTTTTATGTGGGTGCTGAGGACCCACATGCTTGTATAGCAGGCACTTCAGTGACTGAGTCATCTCCCCAGCCCCATGGAAATTATGTTAATGTGTGACACTGTGCATGGACATAGGGGATCAGGTTGTTGAGACATCCCATTAAAATATTGATTATCATATATTCATGATACCTTTAATGAAATGTCTTGAGTTTCAAGAATTTCATGTGATTGGCTTTTAGCATTTTTTACTTGAGAGCCATCAGCATATTGTTGATGGTCTCCTTTTACTTGAGTGCTGGAGCGTTTTCTTTGTTCTTGCTGTAGACAAAGAATGAATTTCATAAATTATTCTGAGGTTAGATTTTTCAAATGAATATGAGAAGAATACATTTCAGAGAAGCCTTAAGAGTCCCAGGTGGGAAGATTTCTGAGTGAACAGATTGAACCCTCTAAAAGGACCTGAAGAGATGTTGCTGGTACATGGTTTCAGGGCTTTAAAGGGTCTTGGTTCTTGTGTTGGAAGGTGCTCCAAGCACTCAGAAGAGTTGGGGGATCTGAACTCAGGCCCTTACACTTGCACAGCAAGCGCTTTACCCACTATGCCATCTCCCAGCCCTGCAATTTGCTTTTATTTTCCCCTCTGACGTGCTTTCCCAGCAGGATGTCAAAATCAGACGATTTGCCTGTTGTATATAGAGCCTGACATCTTGAACCCACAAAAACACTGTGTGGAGAAGCTAATTTCAGACTCATCTGTTCATTCAAAAACAACAAAGTCCAATCAAAATCTATAGACACAACATTCCTGGGTAATATAATACCACCGTCCCCAAGCAGGAAGAGACAAGCTACGGACCTGCACAGCCAGAAGAAAGGGCTCCGTGATCAAAGGGAGTTGGAGCCTGTGCTTGGACGTGTGTCAGCACTGCCCTGCCCAGGGCCGTGACCCTCCTCATTCATCAATATTGGAAAGGGCCCTCCTCTGAGGTGGAAGGCAGTGGGGGAGAAGGGCCCTTTGTTCTTTAGGACTTGACAAGAAGCAGGCACACCCTGTGCTGGGCAGGCAGCCGACGGTGGTTTAAGAAGTCTTTAAACTATTTAGACTCAGTGATTCTCAGCAAAAGAAGGGAAGGGGAAGGCAGGTAGGAGGGGAATCCTCTCTGTTCAACCTCAGGGAACTTTTGGGATCCCAGGGCCTTCTGAGGGGAGCAAGCACCGTCTTGCAAGTGCTGCTGCTAGCAAAGGCTGTGTGTTTGAATGGGTTTTGAAAAACAGGATTACAAATGGGAGACGTTGCTAGATAGTAGCCCAACCCTTTTGTGGACTGACATGTTCAGTGGTCGGCAACCTGGACTCAAATCGATCAGATCGCCTGCATCTATGTGCTGCGTCTACACTGCGCCTTTTGCTTGCCGGCTGTTGGCTACATCACTCAGACTTTCCTCTGCTTTGTCAGTCAGCACTGTAGAGATAGTGGATCACCCATTGCACATGGTGGTTGTGGGGATTCTCTAAGTCAATCCACTACATGCTCAGAGTGAGCTGCTGAGTTTGTAGTGACTGTTGCAGAGTCCCGCACCATCTGGTGAACTCTGTGTGCTCATGGTCCCTGCTCTCCTGTGCCTGTGCTGACTTAGCCAGCCTTGTCTGGTCCCGCTTCAAACTCATCTTCTCCAGGAAGCCCTCCAGGCCGGGCACCTTCCCGCCATTGCTTCCCAAACACTTTCCTTGTGTATCTGCTGCTCAGGCCATGTCTTAACCCTGAGCACAGCCCCAGGGAAGGAAAATGGAATAAACTTAACTAGTGCCAACCTTGGCGTTGGGATGGAGCTCCCTGGCAGCAGTCCTGGGTTCTTTCTAGAATCTTCCCTGGGACTTTGGGGAGTTTCTTGATTCCTTTAATGTTAGCTTATTTATTTTTCTTTTTTTAAAAATATTTTTTATTTATTTTATTTTATGTGTATGAGTATATTGCCTGCATGGATGTAAGTGCGCCTGTGTCGTGCAGTGGCCTCAGAGGTCAGAGGAGGGCCTCAGATCCCCTGAAGCTGTAGTTACAGATGGTTATTAACTGCCATGTGGTTGCTGGGAATTGGTTCCGGGTCCTTTGCAAGAGCAGTTAGTGCTCTTAACCGCTGAGCCATCTCTCCAGCCCCAAAGTTTGTTTATTTATTTTTCAGGTGTAGAGAGACATCTTTTAAAAAACTGATTAGCACTCTCATTTTTATAAGCAGAATTTGTTTCTGGAACATTATAGAAAATAAAGGTTTCATTTTGAATGAGTAAATCAGGTCTAAGCTTAACAAACTATTCTTGTGTGTTACAAACAGGCCTGTCCTGTAAACACATCAAAGATGTACAAATCATTTGGTCTCAATGCAGTGCTTCTGAAGATAAGACCCAACCAAAAAAGCTTGAGGCTTTTCTTGAATGCATTATTCTTGACTTATTACTAAAATCCATCTTGTGGCTGTCCCCACAGGTAAAACCTTCTCCCCTCAAGCTTAATCCTATATGAGTTTGGTCTAGCCCTTCCTGGACTCCATCCCTCTGACTTTTCATTGGGAGGGTCAGGCCCCCAAATACTGTGTGTTTAGTGCCAGATTTATCACTCTTTGTAAGTCTTCTAGAGACATTTCTCTTCATATTATTTTATAGTTTTACATGTACACTAGTGTGTAGTGTGTGTGTGTGTGTGTGTGTGTGTGTGTGTTTTGCTGGGCATGAAACCAGGGCCTCACCCATGCCATTTTAGAATCTTTGACAGATTACCCTTCCCTCTAGCATCTTCTTTGGAACTGTTTAGTGTTAGTGTCCTCTGAGAGCTCTCTCAGGATGCACTATGTCATTTACTCAGCCGAGGGCCCTGATCAGGAACCCTTAGGAATGCTGTTTTTGTTTTTTAAGATTTATTTTTAGATTTTTTTAATACGTGTGTATGTATGGGGGTATATGCACATGCATGAAGGTATCCATGGAGTCCAGAAGAGGGTGTGGGATCTACTGGAGCTGGAGTTACAGGTGGCTGTGAGCCACCTGGTGCTGGGACCCAGACTCGGATCTTCTGCATGAACAGTATGTGCTGCTGAACCAGCTCTCCAGCCATGCAGGAAGACTCAAAAGCTCACGAAGTTTGAACGTCTTCCTCAGGGCCAGTCAGTGGGTCAGTTAGAAAGAATATGGTGCCAAAGCCTACCTTGTTCCTGTGACTGCCGTGTTTGTTTTCTGTCCACGCAACCTTCAACTCTAGGGGCCTCTGCTCCTCTGTGTCTCAGGTTCCTTCTCCCCACCCTCACTCCTTGAATCTCGGCTGTCTCAGTACCCTGCTTTTCCTCTCTTCACTTTCACTTAGGATCTCACTCCTGAGAGGATCCCCTAGGCCCTCCTGAATTTCTGCCATTCAGTATAGGCCTCTACTTTGTCATGGGTCCAACCTGATCTACATAGGTGAGCGGGGTGTAGCCATGTGAGGGTCAGGATAGAGAGTTTCCTTTGTTCCCATCCCCACTGTCCTGAAAGCATGTGACACACCCATATAATCATATCCTTCCTCTGTGCACATGGACATATGCATGATCTCATGTATATGCATGCATGCAGCACATTCACACCAGTGTATGCTCCTACACACATGTATGTGTGCACATAAGGTACATATCCCTCATGCATGCTTGTTTTCTTTCATATGCATGCATTCATATGAGTGTACATCTACAGTGTGTACTCACACACACAAGAGTGCACAGCGGATGCATGGACATTCACAGCCACACCTGCTCCCCCTCCCAGCACTGCTCCTGCATGCCCGTTTGCACCCCAGCATCTGAGCAACTGCCTTCACCTGAATCAGGTCCCGAATGTGCAGGAGTCCTCCATGACCCTCTCTTCCTTCACGTCCCTCCATCTGGGAAGACAATGGCTGGGGGTCATGTGTCCAGTCTCCAAACCTTCAAGATGACTGTCTTTTTTAATATTTGAGGAAAATTTGGGTGGGTGGAGGTGGAAGGAGGCATACGTTGGTCCTAGGGTGAGCTTTCCATGGTTAGGAACAGCCTGTTCTTTGAAAAGAACCTAGAACAAAGGGTCCAAGGGCAGTTGAGGCCCCTGAGTCCTCTCTGCATCTCTGAGCACCTCCCCAGCATATGTCAACTCAGCATCAGGTCAGGCTCCATGAACATTTCTCCCTGGAACTGACTGATTGGCGAAGAAGGGTCCAGAAACTTTTTCTGTGCCTACATCTTTTGTCTCTGTGTTGAGCTCTTCTTGGCCATGCTGTCTCCTTGTGCCTTGACAAAGGCCTCTGAAGCCCCTGGCCCCTCCAGCACGGTCCTGCAAGCCCATCTTCCGTCTTCTGGCACCACCTTATGCTGTGGCCTCTTCTTGCTTTTCTCAAGGCTTCTTCTTTTTTTTTGGTCTTTTTGAGACAGGGTCTCCCTATAGCCCCAGCTGTCCTGGAACTCACTCTGTAGGCCAGGCTGGCCTTGAACTCACAGAGATCCGCCTGCCTCTGCCTCCTGAGTGCTGAGATTAAAGGTGTGCGCCACCACGCCCGGCTTGTCGTCTTTTTTTAATATAAAAAAATTCATTTTCTTTTCCTTTCTTAAAAAAATATTTTCTCTGACACTTTTACATATTTACTGGGTACAGTGTTATGTTTCAGGGTGTGTATACAATGTGTAAAGGTTAAATCAAGGTAATTAGCTTACCATTATTTCAGACATCATTTCTTTGTGGTGAAAAGATGAAAAATCCTGTCTTGTAGCTATTTCAAAATCCACACTAAGATACTGCTAGCTGGAACCACCCTGCCATGCTGTAAGACAGCAGACGTCATTTCCAGCTGTGTTTTTGTGCCGTATTATCACTAACCTCTCTCTGAACCACCGTCTTTCCAGCTCCTCCAAGAGTCCGTTCTGCTTTCTACTTTTATCAAGTCGCTTATGATACATTTAAAATGTTTTTATGCGTATGTACCTGCATGGGTTTATGTACACCATGTGTGTTGCAGGGGCCCATAGAAGTTAGAAGGCACCCCAGGAACTGGAGTTAAGGCTGTTGTGGGTGCTGGGAACTGAGCTTGAGTCTTTTGGAAGAGTCGTATGCACTGCTCACTGCTGACGTCACCTCTTTAGTTTCCGCAGGTGATTGGGAACGTTCAGTATTCTGTTCCTGTGTTTGCTTATTCACTGAGCACAGTATCCTTTGGAGTACACAGCCAAAAGAAAGGGAACACATCTGTGTTTCACTCTGTTATCCACCATCATCAAGTTGTGAAATCCACCTAGGTGTCCATCAAAGGCGAATGGACAAAAAATGTGGCGCATAAAAACAACAGAATATTTATATATTTATAATATGAAATACTGTGATTTGTGGCCACGTGGATGAGTCTGGGGAACATGACGTGAAGTGGAATAAGTCTTGCTCTTCTTTGAAGCCTCTGGGCCAAGAAAAAGCTATTTCCCATCCACCCAGGGCATATCCTTCTCTTTCCCCTTAGTTTCCAGTTATAGATTAACATTGCACTTGAGGTTTACTTGCCACAGCGGGTTGGGGGTGGGAGCACTATCACTATTGTGAGACAGTAGGAGCACCCTTCTTGTTCTCTCGGCCATCCAAAAAGAGATTAATCAGATCAAGGACCACTGGTGTCAACCTGAGCCTTCCACCTCCCTCACCCCCTGCCTTCCTTCCTCACCTACGCACCTGTCTGCTGTTAGCACCTCTCTTCCTATAAGGCAAATCTGGCATGTAACATGGCCAAGTGTTCAGCCCTAGGACTGGGTCTAGACTAAATACCATGCTTGTAGTTGGGCCACAGCAGGCTGATGGAGCTGGCTTTCTGGCTAGTGCCAGAATTTTTTTTTTTTAAGGTATATTATAATACATGAACACTAAAACCTTATGAATAAATTCACCCTTCCGTTCTTGTTCAAGAAGGTGCCTCTCCTCAGGGGCCATTGTGGAAGAGGGGTGGAAAGATTGTAAGAACCAGGGTTGGTGCACGAGTATAAGGAAACAGAGGCTTTCAGGCCTCCAGGAACTTGCTCATATGAACTTGCCACAATTGTGACAGCATGCACAAGACCCACACTGACTAAATCAGACAAAAACCCAACATAGAACTGGGGAAATGGGCATCAGGCCCCAACCCTTGCCAAAGAACTGATTACTGCTGGGTGACGGAGACTAGATCTTCTTTAAGGAAGTGACCCTCTTAGATAGACTGACTAGCCTCCAGTGCATTAACTTGCATCAGGGGACATCTGGGTACAAATGCTTGACTAGCTAGGACGTAACATATATGAGAGAAATTCAGTGAAGGGGGGGACAAGGGGCAAGAATGGGTGAGGGGATCTAAATTTGATTATGATCTATATGAAATGCACAAAATCTGAATAAAATGTTTTTTAAAAAGAAGGTACCTCTCAATTTTGTGATCTCCTGGGATCATTTGTGGCCCCTTTGGTTATTGTTAACCAGACAGAGGGTGAGTGGCCCACTGTGCCAAATGGACTTAGATAACAACTTAAGGTAGTGAGGGGAAGCCCTTCTTAGAAAAGAAAAGGCATAAAAGTTACTTTAAAAAGCGTATAGATTTAATTTGTAGAAAACTGCATAGAATTGAGTCCCCAGATACCTTCTTTTCCCCTACAACACTTTGCTTACGTACATATCTTGGTTGGCTGTGGCCCCTTGTTTTAGTTGGTGAACCATGTGCATTCGTTGGTATTAACTAAGGTGTATTGTGGACACTGGGGCTCACTCAGTCATACAGTTCTATGGGTCCTGACAGATCTATGATGTCCTGTATCTACCTACACAGTGTCATAAAGAGCAGTTTCACTTCTCTAAGAAATCCCCTCATCCTTCCTCCCTCCCATGCTCCAACCTCTGGCGTCCCTCATCTTCTCTTTCTGTGGCATTGATTCTTTCAGAGAGGCAGTTAGAGTTGGAGACTTTCAGTGTGCAGCCTCTTTAGACGTCTTCTTTTGCCTTGAAGCTTCTCTGGGTATTCCGTGTCTTCTCCTGACTTCCTGCATCATTTCTGCGTATTGCTGAATATTCCAGTTGCCATTCACCTACGAAAGGACATCTTGGCTGCTTTGAATGATGAGAAATTAGGAATAAAGCTTCTACAAACATTCGTGTCCATAGTTTTTCATTGACTGGGTAAATTCAGTTGTTCTGCAATATTTTCAGGCGAATGGTGACCTGCCTGTGGATACCAGAATCCACAAGTACCAAGGTTGCTGCTGTAAAGTGACATATCTAGCATTTGCATATGACCTCTGTACATCCTTCCATAGACTTTAAATCATTTCCAGATTTAGATACCTAATCCAATGAAAAAACTGTATAAATAGTCATACTGTGTTGTTTAACAGCATTCTGCACATGCAGACTTTCTTCCCCCATATCACTTTTTATGAGGTTGGTTGGATCTGAGCACATAAAACTCAGGAATATAGAGGTCTTACTGTAGGTAGGTAAAAGCAACTTTCAAAAATTGGACATTACAGGCTGGAGAGATGGCTCAGCAGTTAAGAGGACTGGCTGCTCTTCCAGAGGACCCTGATTTGGTTCCCAGCCACTGACGTGGCAGCTCACAACTGTCTGTCACTCCAGTTCCAGGGGATCTGATGCCAGCTTCTGACCCCTGCAGGCATTACATGCAAGGGTGTGCTTACATATATGCAGGCAAAAAAATTCATACACTAAAATAAAAATAAAAATGTTTAAAATTGAACATTGAGCAGGAGTGGCTGTACATGCTTGTAATCCTAGTCCTTGGGGGCTGTGACAGGATCAGCACAAGTTCAAGATCAGTTTAGGTTACAAAGACAGACCTCATCTTAAAATGAATAAATAAATAAATATTCTTCTTCCAAAATTTGGATATTGGAGATCTTTCTCCTAAGAGTCATCAAAGAAGCCCTCTTCCTTTCCTTCTAACATTTCAAAAGACAAAGCAAGGCCTGGGAGCAATGGTAAGAGGGTCTAATGCTTCTGCCACCTGGGCAGGTTAAGATTACTTAGCACCGAATGGGGTTCATCTTCCTGGTGCTAATTGGGGGCCCACCTGGCAGTGAGACTGGTTACCACTGGGATCCCGAGAAAGCTGGACAAGGGTACTGTCTGGGTAAACCCTGGGCTAGCCAGATTTGTTCTGTGCATTTTTCCCAATGACTGGGGTTGGCCACTGGGGTTCTAGTGAGTGGGAAGACAGTGGCTTTGAGACGACTTTATTCTTTTCATTTGTACCTAATAATTATGTTTCTGTGCCTCGTCCTCTGGCTTTATAACCCTTCCCTGTTTTCTTCTTTGCAGTTGTTCATTTCTGTACTTCCCCTTTTCTGTGGTTGTTCTAACCAACCGCTGGGGTGGCTCTGTAGGCTTTCATGCCACAGAGTTGCTCAGTTTCGTTTTTATTATTATTATCAGTTTCTTTTACCTCAACACTTTAAGCTGTTTTTCTATACAATATTTGTTCTGAACCATTTTCCTCCTTTGCTGCCTTAACATGATTTCCATTTTTCTCAGGCAAGGAGGCTTAATTTCACTGGAAACAAACTGTGACTTTGCTTTTGATCAAAATAGTCCTGGTGCTATATAGTCAGTTTTCACCGAATCACACTCTGGGTTATTCCTGGTACGCTATTGTGTGCGTTTGTCTGCACGTTGGGCGTACCGTATGTGCTTGAATAGAAGTCAGACTTGGAGAATGTCTTAATTATCTTTGGAAAACAGAATGTTTCTTATGGAGTCTCTGCAAATCTCTATTTTCGTGGGGGCATAACTTCAGCTTTCATTTTCATCAGCAATATTCTAGTTAGAGAATACATTGACTTTCATTTGAGTCACTGATGACTTTGGGGGCTCTAGCAGTCACCCCAAGAATCTGGCAGAAAGAGATGAAGACACCTGGTTTAATCATAAGCCCTGAACGCAAAGCCTCACACAGTGACAGCCTAGGAGACAACACTGAAAACCACTCATCAAGTGGTTAATTTGTAGAGATTTTAAATGGGTCCTATTATTATACACAGACACAGAAAAGAGCAGTATTAGCTGGTGATGCGGCTCAGTGGTAGAATGCTTGCTTAGCATGTGTGAGGCCCTGTCCTTAGCACTGAATAAAAGGGAAAAGGTGTTGCATTGAGATGTCCAGTTTTAAGGATGGGCTAGATTGCACTGCAGTGACTCAGAGAATCCTCTGGTCCGGACTTGACAAATTGCTTTGCTATTATCTCATGAAATGTAAGGTATGAGGGTATATAGATGGTAATTCTAAAATTAATTATGCAAGCGTTTTAGCATATGGTCTTTCTTGTGGGGCTGGGGAGTGATCCTCAAGCACACTGGGGAGTGGTCCTCAAGCATGGGGAGTGAACCTCAAGCCTGAATGCCTCAAGCATTCGTTACAGTCTGATGTGCTCACTGATTCGATTTTTTCCTCTAATATTCCACCCTTTCCCTGGACAATCTCATATCCCAGAGGTTCACTTCCTGTCCATACTGAGGTTGAAAATTGGTCACAGGCAGGCCAGATCTTGCTCAAAAGTTCGGCCTGCATAATGTTATTGTTGTTTTAAATGTGGGTTTGTTCCCAATGTTTGAAAATTGAGACCAAATAGAGATTTCTGGTTCCTCTGGGACTAAGCTTTGAGCAACTGCCCCTGTTAAATGGGAGACCCCTGCTCTGTTTACCACGGATCTAGCTGCTGTTGCTCTTTGCTCCAGTCGCTGGTGTTGGGGGTCAGCCACCATCTTTGTTTCATCATGATTAAACCCATTCTGACAATAAATGTAAAAAGAAAAGTTTTTCTTTTGCCAATCTCTCCATTCCAATGTAGGAAAATTAAAGCGGACCAACAGAAGAGGGTGTGTGTGTGTGTGTGTGTGTGTGTGTGTGTGTGTGTGTGTGTGTACAGTTGTGGAAAAATATTGTTACATAATATTTGTAACTCAATGTGTGTTTGAATTGACAGGTTACATTTATAATTTATAATTTTAAATTATAGTTTATAATTACTGACTGAGATAGCTCTGATGACCAAAATATATTCTTTAAAACACTGTTTCCATTGAGTTTTATTTTATGTGTTTGAGTGTTTTGCCTTCATGTATATATGTGCATCCATGTTCTACAATGCTTGTGGAGGCCAGAAGGGAGTGTCAGATCCCCTAGAACTGGAGTTACAGATGGTTGTTAGCCACTTGGGTTGCTGGGTACAGAACTTGGGTCCTCTGTAAGATAGCCACTGCTCTTAACTGCTAAGCCATCTCTCCAGCCCCTAAATATATCCATTTGCACACATATATACTTCTCCACAAATATACATTTGCTTCTGAAATCCAGAAGCATCTCTTTGTTTTAATTGCATTGTTATTTTTTTATTATTATTAGTTTTGTAGTGCTAGGGGTTGAACCCAGGACTTTGTGCATGTTAGCCAAGTGCCACAACCCCAGGCCCCAAAATAATCTTTTTGGTAATCTAGACTGGTTGTTAGTTACTGAATTCCTGGAATGTGCGAAGGTGCTAGGGTACAGGTGAGAAAGGCAGACATGTTTTCTGCCCTCAGGGAGCTTACAGTCAGCTAGCATGGGTGCCACAGGCATGTCCCACTCAGCACAACCCTGTGTGCTTTGTGTCTTCTGCCTCCTGGTACCTCAGGGTCAGTGAATGACATCATCCACTGTCAGATGAACAGTCTGCAAACTCAATTCCCTTTCACCATGTCAGGTCAACATATCTTCAGATATAACGCCATGATGAGGAGGTAGACATCTTGTGGACTCTATCCTTCTACCTTGGTAACACCTATCTGCTCAATAGATTAAAATAGTATCACCTGCCAACATGTCATGATACTCAAACTTTAAGCATAGAGGCCCATGAAGACTGTGGAACTGATGACTTAAATCAGCTTTTAATTTTTAAAAAATAATATTTTTTTCACTGACTTGCATGTTGTGGGGAGGGGTGAACCACAGCACAAGTGTAGAGGTCACAGGACAACTTGCAGGGGAGTCAATTCTCTCCTTCCACCACATGGGTTCTGGGCATCAAACTCAGATCATCAGGGTTGGCAGCAAGTGCCTTTACCTGCTAAGTCTTGTCACTGGCACAATTTTAAGTGCTTTCCAAATCCATTGCTGGCTCTGATTGACCTTGCTCACAGTGTCACAGCTGCCCCCG
Organism: Nannospalax galili; assembly: GCF_000622305.1. Classification (NCBI taxonomy): domain Eukaryota; kingdom Metazoa; phylum Chordata; class Mammalia; order Rodentia; family Spalacidae; genus Nannospalax; species Nannospalax galili. The sequence continues at coordinate 4,701,664 of NW_008340872.1, read as the reverse complement.
CACTTTGAAATCCCCTGGGTCTCAGGCAGCACCTGTCAGAAATGCCCTTCTTTCTTTGCGTTGTGGTTCCATTTAACTTCCAGGTTCTAGTTTAGGCCCATTCCTGGCCAGTTCTCACGATCTATCCCAACCTCATTGCTTTCTGCATTCTCTGAGATCCTTCAGCTTTATAGCTGATGGCGATTATTTATATCATGTTATCGATATTAACTTAGTGAGTGAGTGGATCTAGCAGAAAGGCTCCTGGGTAGGTTGGAAGTGGCTCTAAAATACTGTGTTTTCTTTCAGAAGGGAAATGTTATTCTGTTTTAAATACTTATCTGAAATGTGTGGTTTTGTTTATTTCAGAGACTTGAAGATAGAAAATTTGCTACTTGATGAAGACAATAATATCAAGCTCATTGGTATGGCTTTCTTTTTTTTTTTTAAAGTAAGATTACATTTTAAGTGTTGTGTTATCAATTCTTCACTTTAAACATTACCCATGATCTCTATCTGACCCTCAGACAAGACTTCTAATTGCCCCTCTGGTACTTCTAACATTTAATAATAGTTTTGAAGGTGAAAATGAATTTTAAGAGTAATATAACAATGTATTTAAATAATAAATTCAAAATAATTAGGAAAGTAAAAATACGTCATTTGATTTTGAAATGAATTTTATAGTCCCAAGTAAATATTTGTTGGTCACACTTTTTTTGGCTTATTCAAGCTTCAGCTTCTTTTCTTTGTGTGTGTGTGTGTGTGTGTGTGAGAGAGAGAGAGAGAGAGAGAGAGAGAGAAAGTGTGTGTGATGTATGTGCATCTGTGTGTGATATATGTGTGTGCACAAGGACTTGCGGATATATGAGCACAGGTGTGCATCTGTGTGATGTATGTCTGTGTGATGCATGTGTGTGTGTACAAGGGCTTGCAGATGTATGAGCACATGTGGACATCTGTGTTATGTATGTGTGTGTGATGTATGCGTGTGTGTATGTACAAGGGCTTGCAGATGTATGAGCACATGTGGACATCTGTGTGATGTATGTGTGTGTGATGTATGTGTGTGTGTACAAGGGCTTGCAGATGTACGAGCACATGTGGACATCTGTGTGATGTATGTGTGTGTGATGTATGCGTGTGTGTGTGTACAAGGGCTTGCAGATGTATGAGCACATGTGTGCATGTGGGTGATGTATGTCTGTGTGTGTGTGTGTGTGTGTGTGTGTACAAGGGCTGTGGCTGTATGAGCCCATGTGTGCATGTGGGTGATGTATGTCTGTGTGTGTGTGATATATGTGTGTGTGTGTACAAGGGCTTGCAGATGTATGAGCACATGTGGACATCTATGTGATGTATGTGTATGTGTGTACAAGGGCTTGCAGATGTACAAGCACATGTGGACATCTGTGTGATGTGTGTGTGTGATGTATGTGTGTGTGTGATGTATGCGTGTGTGTGTGTGTACAAGGGCTTGCAGATGTATGAGCACATGTGTGCATGTGGGTGATGTCTGTGTGTGTGCCTCTGTGTGTGTGTGTATGTGTGTACAAGGGCTGTGGCTGTATGAGCCCATGTGTGCATCTGCATGACGAGGCTCGAGGTCAAGATCAGGTGTCTTGGTTAGCTTCTCTCCATCTTATTTCTTGAGACAGGATCTCACTGAACTCAGAGCTTGCTTTTTGGCCAGGCTGTCTGGCCATCAAGCATTAGGGATCCTCCTGTCTCCCCCACCCTGACACTGAAATTACAGATAGGTGCTACTGCAGCAGCTTTTTATGGGTATTCGAGATTCAAACTCAGATCCTTATGCTTGCATGGCAAGCACTTTACTGACACAGCCATCTCTCTGGCCACTGCAGCGTAGACTTAAATTAAGATGATTCTGAACTTTTCTAGAGCTTTTTAAAAAATTTAAATTAACAAAAAAACTTCTTATTAGTGGTAGAAAATAGTCTGGCTCAGAAACGCTGCCCCTTTGCTGTATGTTATCCCGCTCTTCCATGCAGCTGAGGAGGCCCCAGAGATGGAAGAGTGAGATTGGTCTTCTCCTTTGAAGAATCTCATGCAAACTCTGGCAGAATAAGGCTGTGGAGACAAGTGCCTAAGAGGGATGGCTAGAATCTGGATTCACTGGCCTGAAGATGCAGAGCAGCATAAGTTGTCTTTCTGGTCCGTAATTCAGGATCCGAAGTGAATTACTCCATGACTTGTTTTCTGGCAGAATTAGGTGCTTTTGCCAGTGTTGTTTGGCCTGTGCTTGTTGCTCTCGGCTGTCAGTTTCACATCCAGCTATTAGGCAGTACCGTCTCCTATTTCTTTCTTTTCCCATTTCAAATGCAAGTAATTTCTTCCTCTTCAATGGCTCGAAAAGGCCCATTGGACATCTTGGAATCACACTCATTCTCAATCAGTAACAGGCTCCAGGCTGCAGAGACTCCAGCCTCTTTGCCTGGGTGATTAGGCATCTTGACAGGTGTTGATAGATTTACCCATTAGTGGAAAATTAACAGCAATGAAGAAACCAATCTCCCCCACCCAAAAAAAAGGCTTTTTAAAGACTCTATTTTTAGCAGATTCTTAGACCAGCCCAAGGATTTTCCTTTTGTTAAATTGTTTTTGCACTTCAGTTCTCCTGAGGGCTGAATACAGGAGCAGTGAACCGAGGCCCCGCTGGCGCTGGAGGGTCTGAGGCTGAGCTGAAAGGCCTGCAGGCTGCCCAGTGTCTTTCAGTCCCACTCTCTACCTGGGATCTCAGGGTAAGGAAAGGAGAGCCCCCTCTTGGTGTGTAATTTGTCACTGGAAAATGTATTTGGAAGTGGCCGTGACAGAATTAACAGTAGAGAAGGTGCGATAACAAGATTGGAAAGGGCTGGATTGGCATGACAGTAAAAATCCTATGATTTCCTTCTGTCGTGTAGACGTCAGGTGAAGAGTTTGTGGGTCCCGACAGGGATGGTGTCCAGATCTGTGCTTTCCTTCACTTTCTACCTCCCTTTCTGCCTCTGTGCCTCTTCTCTGTTCTGCAAACAGCAGCCTTACATTAGCACTTATGAAACTGTCCTACGGAATACACAATGCTGCAAAAGACAGACCTCTTTGTCAGTGAGGCGTTTCCTCAGAAGAACCAACTACTGGCATGTTAGGCCAGTGCTCTCTCAGCCCAGCTACATCAGCAGCGTGGAAACCAAGCACTGGAAATAGCAGGTGCTTTTGTTAGTAGCTCAGAATCACTTGGACTCACTCAAGCACTAGGAAGAGATTGCAGTTTTAGCTGGAGCCTTGGGCTCTCCTCTCAGTGAGGTGCTGGTTACTTTTTAGAGACCAGAGACTACTTCATTCACATCGCCCCAGGTTCTTCATTTCTCCACTGGCAAGTACTGGATTAGCACTTAAGTCATCAAGACTGCAAAAGATAAAATCACAACTCTTTCAGACTATATTTGCCTTTATTTGGGATTCTAAAGTAGACACCATTCCCGACCATAAATAGTGTAGAATATCCTGACCTACCCCATGGGCATGTCGAATTTATAGCTAGAGAAAAGGAAGTGACATACAGGAAACAGGACAGAAAATGGAAGTGAGGTACAGAGGACCAGATTGGTTACAGCTCAGCAATGGCTTATAGGAACATATTTTGGGAGCCTACTACTTGTGGGTGGCTGAGGCTCACCTCCTTGTTATAAGAGCAGGCTACAGTCTTTACATATCAAGGTAGGCTGAGAAAACAGCCTTTAGGCCAAACTTAAAATATGTACAGAGGTAGCTTTAGGCCACAATTTACTAGTACAAAATAGACCCAGTCTATTGGAAAATGACCAGGTGTCAGAAGTCAGGTCATAAAATTGCTAGAAAGGAGGCTCTGGCCTCGGATTTCTGTTAGTTACAATGTTTCTCTTAGCTCTGGTTCTCTCATGACCAGCTGAAGCTAAACATCCCAACTGAAACTATAAATGAAGAAAACGTCACACCACCCTAGAAAGCAGTGAGCTGTTCCTTCTTGCTTCCCTCAGTTTGGAGGGAAGAAGCCCAGTGTCTTCTGAGTTTTCTTGCTGCTGGGATGGGGAGTATGAATCAAAGGTCTCCATATTGTTATTATTTTAACTTGAAAGTCCTTTGAAGTTCTTTTCTTCAAAGGACTGCCTAGGTGTTTTTCAGAGGTGATTATAGCTATTATCATTTCTTAATAGTTTCTCTTTCTTTGAAAGAATTTGGTTTAGTTTACGTAAGTTGTGTTTCAAATTAGCTAGAATTGCCAGGCCTAAGCTTTGATTCAACCAGGATTTAAAAAAAATTCTTCTTGAAAACTGAAAACACAACCTGATGCTTGTGAGTTTAGTATACCCTTAAAGTGTAAGAGCACAGCCTTGTGCATATCCGCTGGGGCATTTCGTTGAGATTTCATTTTGCAGCTCTCAGAAAATTGAGTGATAATTAGCTTATGTATTTACCAAATCTAATTGAGGCCGACCTATGTGACATTACTAGGAGGCAAATTTCTCTCTAGTTTCATGATTCTAATTATAAGCATATGTGTAAAAATTTAATAACCATAATTATGAATGTGAAACATTCTGTGGGTTATTTCTCTGCAGTATATTTAAAATCAGGTCTTTTGGGCTAGATGAAGGTGAGTGACTTCAAATGCAGGCTCTGAGCCTTTCCACTTCCCAAACCCTCTGCTAATTTATCTTCTTGAAATGTGCTTAAGATAAGGCCCAGGCTCTGTTGTTCCCTAAGGTGCCTGTGACAATGGAGGGTCATCTGGTCTCTTATCTTACCCTTCCCAGCCCTAGTTGAGAGGGGGAAGTGGAATGAGAGACCACTTTTTGTTTTATAGACCCCTGCTGATGGGAGGAACAACAGGTGGGTGCTCTCTTCAATCTTGGAAATTTACACATTTTGGGGGACTCCTATGAGATGGGCTCCTAACACAACAGCGTCCCTTAAAACGTTGCACCCAGTAACATCGTCATGTCAGTGGCACTGTCTCTGCGCTCTCCTGTAGCAGGCCCTTTCAGCAGTGTTGTTCAGCTTTAAGTAATGATGGTGTCTCACTTTTCCTCCTCCAGCAGTGATACTGCAATACAAGGTACTAGGGGCCGGATTCTTCCTGAGGGGTCTGAGCTGAAGGTTTGGTGCTCTGCAGAGCCGGAAAGAGGTCCGGTTCCAATGGGGTTCTCTTCAGAAAAGCTGTTGGGTTACATGGCTCACTGTGATAAGCACTAGGAAACTTTTCAGCCTTGTCGCCTTGCGCCATGCTGGGTGGGTGGATTCAAGCCTTCCCAGCTCTCCACTGCTCTTTTTCCTTCCCAGAGCTTTCCTGTGGCTTTTGTTAAAGGCATGCACTTACAGGTGGAGACATGCTAGAGCCAAGGGAAATATAGTAATGACAGGAGACGGAACTAGTGCTGATTGTGCCAGAGGAGAAAGTATGGGGTTTGCGTCCAGCCTCGGAGCCAGTCACTAACTTGCCCTGCGGCTTGGGAGCCTGGTGTCTGGGAGTTAAGGACCACAGTATTTACACTGGAGTTCAAAGGATGACCCAAGATCTTAGATCTTAATTCTGAGATCAACAGAGATTGAGGAAAGATTGCAGAGGAGGGCAGAACACTAACAGCTCTCTAATTACCCTTCAGCGGCAGTATCTTCAAGATCAAAAGTAAACACGGCACAAAACTGGTAATAGATCCAAAGTAGCTGCATGGCTTGCCGGCTTCCAGTCGCCTTCAACATCTAAGAACAAAGCAAAGCCATGAAGTCACTTAGTCAACTTGGCATACCATCCTGTAGGCATGCCAACTTGCAGGGCTGTTTCAACTGTGGGAATTTTTATTTCCCTCTTCGCATCACCATATTTACCACATACCTTTGGGAGGAATTTTTTTAAAAAAGACTTTAATGAAATGAAATGTTGAGCAAAAGTCAGCTGCGAGTGGCTGTCCTGCTTGTCACCGAGGACAGTGACTACATCAACAGCCAGCCAGAGAAAATCAGTCTTCATGGAGCCTTTCCCAGCTTGGCCCCTGGGAAGCTGAACTCTCACTCAGTATGTGCTCCCTTCCTGCCTTAGTCCTAGAAAGCTTCAAATCTGTCTTTACCCTAGATGACTCATTTACAAGAGTTGATGGAAATAGGCTTTGGCTCATCATCCTGTTAGCTCTAGCTGGATTGTGCAGTGAGGGCTGATGGTAAAGCATTCCAGTTAAACACGGAACTCCACATGCCTCTGTCTTGAGAAGTCTACCACGGGTTATAGTTTGCAGCTGGTGGGTTTCCTGTCGGATGCTAGATTATGTGTTAGCCTGAGAGAATGTTTCCTTTCCTGCTGCCTTTTTTTTTCTTTCTTTCTTGCCTTCTTATTTCTGTAATTTTCTAATTCAGAGCCCATGTTTGTGCTCTCTTCTCTACAGACTTTGGTTTGAGCAACTGCGCTGGGATCCTGGGTTATGCGGACCCGTTCAGCACGCAGTGTGGCAGCCCAGCCTATGCTGCCCCAGAACTGCTCGCCAGGAAGAAATATGGCCCCAAGATCGATGTCTGGTCCATGTAAGTTATCAAGCTTATAAAAGTCAGTGTTTCTTTCTTTCTTTCTTTCTTTCTTTCTTTCTTTCTTTCTTTCTTTCTTTCTCTCTCTCTCTCTCCCTCCCTCCCTCCCTTCTTTCCTTCCCAGTTTTTTGAGACAGGGTCTCCCTGTAGCCCCAGCTGGCCTGGAACTTGCTATGTAGACCATGCTGGCCTCCATCTTGCTGCCTGTTGCTGGGATTAAAGGCATGGCTTACCTTACCTGGCCCCCTGCTCCTTTTTTATGAAACCATTCCCTGCTATCTGATGAGAATGTATTTAGTGGAGGCCATCCAGGATTTTTGGAGTTTGGCTTTTCTTCTCTTTTTCCAGGCTTTTCTTCATAAACTTTCAAAATGGCCTTTTCAAACATTCCTTAAGGTGCTGGGGAAAAGCAGAAAGCCAAGTCTGACCCCCACAGACCTCACATTTGGGTTTCGTGAACCACCTATGCCCCTACTAAGTCTCCTTCATAAAGTTGGGCCTGGTGATGTAGGTCTGAAATCACAGTTACTCAGGAGGGTGAGGCAAGAGGATCCCAAGTTTAAGGGCTGCCTCAACTAAAGAGTGAGTTGAAGCAAGTTTGGGAAGACAGTGAGGCTGCCTGAAAATGAAAAGGAATAAGAGGGCTGGAAAGGCAGCTCAGTGGGAAAGTGCTTCCTTAACTCCCCTGAGGCTCTGGGCGCAGTCCCCTCCATAAAAGCAAACCACACACACACACACACACACACACACACACACACACACACCCAGTGCTGATGAACAGATCCTGCCATGACCTCCAGAGCATCACCATCTCGCTCGCTCTCTTGCCTCCCTGAACCTTCCTGGTCCTCCGCCTGTTCTCCCTCCTCCTCCTCCTCCTTCCCCTTTGGCACCTGCCACTACCTTTTATTCCCCTGATTGTAAATCCCTTCCTTGTCTCTCCTGTGTCCCAAAGAAGTCCTGGAAGAGCTGGGGAATTCATTAATACTACACAGAAGCTATGCGAGGGAGAATTTGTGCAGAGTAAATACATAGGTAAATAAGCAAACCAATAAATAAAAGCATTGTGGGAGCCCTGGATACCAAGAGATCCTCCAAAGGTGTCCTGTGTCTGTGGGACAGGGAGAGCAGGTGACCAAAGGGAAGGTGGGGTTGGTAGATGAGGGAGCTGGTGCAGTCCTACGTTTTAAAAAAATATTTTATTTATTTATTTATTTATTTATTTATTTATTTACGTAGGTAAGTGCACCTGTGTCGTGCAGTGACCACAAAGGACAGAAGAGGCTGTCAGATCCCCTGGAACTGGAGTTAGGGACAGTTGTTAGCTGCCATGTGGGTACT
>NW_008340872.1:4659648-4693585 GCF_000622305.1 Nannospalax galili | reverse complement strand
ATTTATTTATTTATTTATTTATTTATTTATTTTTGAGACAGGGTCTCCCTGTAGACCCAGCTGTCCTGGAACTCACTATGTAGGCCAGGCTGGCCTTGAACTTACAGAGATCTGCCTGCCTCTGCATCCTGAGTACTGGGATTAAAAGCGTGCACCACCATGTGTGCAAATGTATTGCCTGCATATATATAAGTACACCCATGTGCCTATGGAGGTCAGAAGAGGGTGTTGGATCCCCTGGACCTGGAGTTATGAACTGTTAGCCGCCATGTGGGTGCTGCAAATTGAACATGGGTCCTCTGCAAGAGCAGCCAGTGCTCTTAAGCACTGAGCTAACTCTGCAGTCCTACTTTTAAGAAGACAGATACCTTTGTGTTGGCTCAGATGTCAACATGATGAGACTCAGTCTGGGGAAAGTTCATGTGAAGCAGGCATCTCCTCTGCATGAAGAATGTATGTGGGCAAAGAAGCCGCAGAGCTGGGGAGGGCTCCAGGCTCAGGCCCCCTTTATACTCAGCAAGGCACGTCTGTCGCCTTTTGCTGACTGTGACACAAAAGCAAGTCAGTTGTCCGTGTAGAGAGATGGCAAAGGGGGATGAAAAGCACTGGCTGCAGAAAGCTTGGAATTTGTTTTTGCCCCTTCTGCCAAGTTGTTTGACCAGAGAAAAGAATTCATATTTAGTAACCACAGATGGGTCTCTAGGTGGGTCCCATCTGGGTCACCTCAATATTTCTGCACTAACATCCACTTGATGGAATTATTCTCTCCAAGAAGGGACAATGCTAGATACTCAGAAAAGCTCTACTGGGGCTGAGTGACCAGCTCTGAAGGTCACTGCAGAGGAGGCCGGGAAGCCAAACACTGAATCTGCAGAATTTCACTCACACGATGGGGAAGAGTGTCCCTTGGGGGAAGCTGTAGCGCATAGGACTCTCCTGGGTGCTTCTCTGTCACCTTTGCTTCTGTCTTACTGGACAAAACCAGCTGCATGGCCCATCCTTGAGCTGTGAGAGAGGCCTCCTCACCTGTTGTTGGGGATATGGCCAGAAACTGCAGCTTTAAAATTTTATTTTCTGGGGCTGGAGAGATGGCTCAGCGGTTAAGAGTACTGATTGCTCTTGCAGAGGACCCGGGTTCGATTCCCAGCACCCACATGGCTGCCACATTCCGTCCTTAAACTCCAGTTCCAGGGGATCCGACACCCTCTTCTGACCTCCGCTTATTTTATTTTTTTTTTCTTGACACACTTAAGTATTTCTATGGACTGAGTTGTGTCAGCCAATCCTCAATGAATATACTGACGCCCTAATGCCCGTGTATTGATATTTGGAGGTCGGGCCTTTGGGGGACAATTTTAGATGAGGTGAGGAGGGCGGGGCTTAATGTAGGACTGTGTCCTTAAAAGAGACACCAGAGATCTTCTATTGTTTGCGAACCAGGTAAGGACACAAGAAGAGAGTGACTCTCCCACCTAGGAAGAGAGGACCTCACCAGAATCTGGCTCTTGCTAGCATCCCTTGATCTTGGACTTTCTGCCTCCAGAATTCTGAGAAAGCTAATGTCTATTATTTGAGCCAATGAGTCTGTGATATTTTGTTATGCTAGCCTGTGTTGGCTAGCTTTTCGTCGCTATAACCAAATACTTCTTATGAGATGATTAACTCATAAGAAAGAAAGGTTTGTTTTGACTCATACCTTTGAAGGTTCCATTCTGTGATTGACTGGCCTCAATGTTGTGGACCTGTGATAAAGCCCAGCATGGTGGTTGGACCATGTGCCAGAGGAGAACTACTCAAGTTACAAACCAGGGGACAAAGAGAGAAAAAGGAAGGGTCTGGAACCCCACAATCCTCTTCAAGGGCATGACCCCAGTGGCTTATAGATTTCACCAGACCCTACTTCCTAAACGTTCCATTCCTACTGGTAATGCTGTTCTGGGAACCAAGCCTTGAAAGCACATGAACTTTTGGTACAAACTTACCCAAACCACAGCATAGACCAGGTTAACTAAGACACATACCTATCTATAAGTCCCACATGTAAACAGATGCAGTGTGTCAGGTGGCATAGAGGCTGCAGATACATAGCTGAACTAAATCAAGGAGGTAGAAGAGGACTTGCCTGGTCTTGAGAGCTGAGTGAAGTTGGCCAGGGGGGGACAAGGTGTCCTGGGAAAGTTCTAGACAAAGGGCACAGCATGTGCAGAGGCTGGTGGCGGGGGGCGGGGGGATCCAGACATCTGATTGCTAACACTTCCAGTCTTGATGAAAACATAAAACTTGAGAACCTTCTTTAGGAGATGAATTTTCCACTACTTTGGAGTCTTATGACTGAGACATGGGTTAGGTTTCTGTTTGGTATCCACAGCTTTGCTAGCAGAATTCATAAAGGAGAACCCTAAGATAATGTAATTCAAAAGGTTGCTTAAGAGGAGAGCAGCCTGGGTTCAATGCTGTCCTTATGAAACGTCTTCTCTTTCTGTGGCTGTGAAACCTCGCAGTGAAGAATTGACTTCTAAAATCTAAAGCAAACTCCCCCCTCCAGAGGTTTTAGACCCTGTTGGATTGCAGGGACTCACTCCAAGACTTCTGAGACTGATTAAGAGAAAAACCCAGGCTGTCGTGTATGGAAGGTTTGGAGAATTCTTCCCTACAAAGAAGACATGGGGTGCTGGATCACCCCTCTAGTAATGTGGAAATTAATGGAAAGGGAAGTAGAGTTTTGGGATATTCAACATTTTTACTTACTATTATTTTCTGGACCACACAAGTTATCTTTAAAATCCTATTCACCTTTTTCTTTGACTTTCTCAGAGGTCTTAAATACACACACACACACACACACACACACACACACACACACACACACTTCCAGTGAACTTGGAGATTTCAGATACAAAATCCAAATCTTCATCTTGGCACATCAAGCATTTATTATTGCTCCTTGACTTTTCCTCAAGAGTGGCATGTATTCTAATTTGAAGTTAACTTTAATGCAGATATACTTTTTAATTGAGAAGAACTTCACTTTCAGAATAGTACAAGGCTTGCTTGGGAACTTCAGTGAGGAAGGATGAGGAAAACAGACAGTAGAGTCCTGTCGCCCAAGGGACTGAAGGGGCAACATCCCCATAGAGCAGTTTTTGCTGGGGCAGATGAGGTATCTGTGTGAAGATTAAGTACCTAGGAGCAGAGTTGTGTGCAACACACAGCGTCCCCACCAGCTCACCGAATGGGAGGGAGGATCTGTTTATCCTGTGTCTTTGGGTAGATAAGTTGGGCAAAAGGTACCATTTTGTCTTCAGTACTCCTGTCTCTACACAGAATGAGGTGTTCAGGAAGAGAATGAGAAAATTTGGGGCAGGCCCCAGGCTCCATGCTTTGTAGAACTGCTCTCAGATGTCATTCGCTACTCCAAGGGTCAGATATAGAAGGATTTTCTCTTCGTTCATGACAAAAAATGGTAGAAGGAGGTGGGAAGAGGAAACCTGTGCTCCTTTGGGAAGCTGAGGGCTTTTAGCTTAAAGGAGAAGTTCCATGCTAGTCAGAAAAATGGTTCACTCCTGTAATCCCAGCACTCAGGAGGTTGGGGCAGGAGGGTTGTGCCTTCTAGGTCAGCCTGGGCTACGTACTTAGATCCTGTCTCAAAAAAAAAGAGAGAGAGAAAGTTCCTTCAGATTTGGAGATTTTTAAGTTATAAAATATAAGTTTTTTTTTCCTTTTGTGGGTAGCACATTTATTTCAAATAGAAGCAGGGAAGGAGGGAAGGAAAGGAACAAATGCCTTGAAATCCCCCAGAAAAGGATTTCTTACCAAACACAGACCATTTAATGGAAGAGGGTTGGAGCCTGGGTTTTTCATTCTTGCTCCACTTTTATGACCTTAGATTGGAAGTTGTGTAACTGAAAGTTGATACTGCAAGACGGAAGGAGGTTTAAAATTTTTCCAAAGCAATTCCTTTCTTGAAGAATCACATGGAAGCAATGTGTGCCGCAGAGGCACCCTCAGCTGCTCTCTGTATAAGCTGGATGGTTGCCAAGGCTCCTGCCCACGTGCCCTGTCAGGACAAGTGACCTCACTCTCCACCTGCCAGTGCAGAGCTGTCACTGGCTTTGTCCCTTGCATCTGGGTAAAGTTTCTGGTGACTTCTCCAGGGAGCAGTGACTCTGTGCTTTCTCTGGGTGCAGCTTTTCTTCCAGGGAGTATTTTCAAAATATGTCAGCCTAAAAATCAGGACCAGCATTTGGCTTCGACCCTGTTCCAAAGATTTTACCCTTGTTCTTCACGAGTCTGTTTCCTGCTTCCAGTTGCCCATCACTGCCATCCTTTCTTCCTCTTTCAGCATCAGACTATTACACTCTGGCCTTTATCCCTTAGATTTTCTTCCATCCAGCAGTGGCGCACACTTCTCTTTGCTTGTGAAAACATTGGTGCTATTTGGTTGTTGCTCTCCCCCATCCCTGTATCTTAATCTCTGACTTTCTTTAAAGCTGTCTTTGAATCACAGGGGTCCTGTGTCTGCCACAGAGAACCTAGAAAGCCCCTGGGGCCATATTTCAAAAGACTCTTCAGGAAATTCTGAACATTTTGAAACTCCTCCTGACGCTATGGGATTACGGGGGTTTATAAACCACATTCGACATATTTCCCTTGGTAGTCTCCCATGTGAAATGTCAAAGGGACCACATTTCTCTTTACCCAGATATTAAATAGTATGAAAACTCTAAGGGAGAAAACTCAAGATGCCCAAGATCTGGTTTCTCTTTTAAACTCTCCTGGGACTTTGTCACTATTAATGTGGGTTTCAATGATTATTTTGCAGCACTTCCCAAATACAACTGTAGCCTTTTTCTTGCTCTTCTTTAAAAGACTTTTAAAATGAAACAAAGATCACGTGTTGAGTACTTAATTTATACCAGGCACAACATTCAACTCTTTCTGTGATTTCATTTATTTGACTCTCATGGGATGTAAGGAGTAGGTACCATTATTATCCACTTGTTAAAGGTGGAAGACCTTGGGATGAAGGTGAAGGGAATTCTTTTTAAGGATTTGTGACTTTTTAATTGATGATTAACTCCTCCAGAAGAACTGGAATTCTGGAATCAGTTTGGTAAAGCAATCAAGATCCTCTGCGGAAATTACTAGACAAGTTAGACCAACCATAGAGTTCCCTGGCACCATCTTGAAGATAAGCATCCTTCATCCTTATTTGTGGTCCAAACTAGATAATGGAGATAGGCAAAGACTAGGGTGTTATGTAGTGACTTACAGGTTTTTTGTTTGTTTGTTTGTTTGTTTGTTTGTTTTGTCTTTTGAGGTCAGTGATAAGGAATCAAGCAATTTGATGCCTACAAGTCTCTCTGAAGAAAGAAAACTTTTGCAAAGGTTTAGAGTTGGTCCACACATTCAACAAAGCCCATCAGCTGGGCTTCCTTTCCCACTATCACACATTCTACCTCTAGAGACATTCTGTAGTACTTAGAGTACCCCATCTGTGACAAGCCATGTGTCCCCCAAAGATGAGGCATAATGTGAAAGGCAACAGAGCAGGATTCTTCAGGGTGAGTATTGTAGACTCCCCTTTGAAAGGAAGAATGTTCTTGATAGCTTTACATGTTGACTTGGGTTGTTTTTATTTAAATGCTACAAGCACATGGGTCCAGAATTAAGCTCCTGTAATTTATGACGTTGTATAATTAAAATACGAAAACTAACTTACAAGTTAAGTTACCAAGACCAAAAAGGCTCCAGCATATTTCAATGAAGTAGTAACATAATGTCATAGATCATGCTGTGTTAGAACTGAATTGCTGTCCATAGCCTATGTGGTCTTCCCTGCTGGGCACAGGTTCTTTGAGCCTGCCAGGCCTGTCTTGTGATGATTCGGTTCTCTCACCACTGACATTTCATCTTGTCAGTGGCTTTCAAACTTGAATGTACATCCAGAGAGATTTTGTGTGTGCATGTATGTCCCATGGTGTGTATGCAAAAGTCAGAGAAGAACTTTGAGGAATCAGTTCTTTCCTTCCACCTTTACATTGTTTTTGTAGAGATAGAATACAAGTCACCTGGCTTATGCAAGCACCTTTACCTACTGAGCCATCTTGCCAGCCCCAGAGGGATTGGTAAACCAGAAATTAGAAGGCCTGATCTTATAGTGTCTGACTCTCTTGAGTCTGGGGAGGGGCCCAGGAATGTGCACTTGCAAGTTTTCAGGTGGTGCTGATGCTGCTGGACTGAAGAATGCACTTTTGGAAACTGCACTGGTGGGATTCCCAGGAGACTCTTACACAAATACACACCTAGGGGCATGGCTAACAAATTATGTCTCTTTCTTCCCCTTTCTCATTAGGCAATGCTAATAAAAGTGATAGATTTTTTTTTTCACAAAACCATGCATTAATAAACACCAGTGCCAAAGCAGACACTGAACTTGCGTGTCAGCATTCTAGAATGGTCTTTGGGTATTGTGGGCATCCAAATGCTCTGGTTCTGGTTTATAAACCATGTTTAATTTTTTTCTTCACCAAAAATAAAAATCAAAATGAGAACTAATGAACTCCAGAGCATGTGTCTATGTACCTCAATTTGAGAAGTACTGCGTAGGATGCAGGTATTATAAAATACTTCTGTGTACTTCTGTGTAAGTATTTATAAGGCTCTTTAGCTTTATTTGTGGATGTTAGACAAGATGAGACATGAGAAAATGAGGAGGGATTAGATCCTTCTTTAATTCCTCCTTTTGCCCCTAAGCTTGATGCACTGAATTTCTGTTGAGCTATTAGGTCTTTGTTATATAACATGAAATCCTTAAAATTCATGAACTGAATGAACCAGCTGGCATGCTGAGGGGATACCTAGCCATCACATGTAGCTCAGACAAAGAGCACCAGGCAGGGAGGTCACAATTTTATTTTTCGAATAGTACAATTCTGATCATGGAAGAGCAACTGGTCTTGTTCCAGAACCAATGAACAAAAGGTAGACACCACTTCGGTTCAGTATTTGGACATGCCTCTTCATTGGGCCCTGAAAGGGGGCAAGCTGCCTTAGGGCCACTTGGAGCAGTTTATCTTTTTTTTCAAAAAAATATTTTATTTATTATTTTTATTTTATTTGTATGAGTGTACTGCCTGCATGTATGTAAGTGCACCTTGTTGTGCAGTGCCTGTGGAGGTCAGAAGAGGGTGTCAGATTCTCTGGAACTGGAGTGGTGGATGGTTGTTAGCTGCCATGTGGGTGCTAGGAATCAAACCCTGGTCCTCTGCAAGAGCTGTCAGTGCTCTTAAACACTGAGCCATCTCAAGCCCCTGAGCAGTTTATCTTAGAGATGATTTGTTTAGTGATCCTCAGAAACTGGGATATCCCAGAGGTTTGCCATCCACTAAAGCCTGTGTCTCAGGCCTCTTTGTAGATACCAATCTTACAATTTTGCCACTGCTCAGCTTTCTTTCCTGCCAATCTCAACTCCTCCAAAGCCATGGTGTTCGGTTCTATCTCAAACATCTCTCAGATGCAGCATTGCACACTGGGTCCTCACGCAGGTTCCTACCCTTAAATCCCTTTCCCTCCTCCTCCAGACTACCTCCCTTGGCTTCCTTGGTTCTGTCTCTGTTACCATCACTGTCTGGCTTTCCAAGTTTGCAACTTGACACTTCTCTTCACATGCCTGTTGCCTTTTTGCTTTCTGTGTGCGCTCTATCTCTTCCATTTTGACTTAATAGCCACACTCTGCGATTGCTCTCACAGTCTCTAGCTCCCTGCCCTGAGCCCCTTTCATCTATTTCCCTGTGATGACTACCCCCATGGAACTTTTGTTCATATCTCTTTGTGCCCTGGAGAATGCATTACACTGAACAGATACCACAGATTGCTTCTGTATACTACTCTACATGTGATTCGTCTGTTCTTGTCTCTCTCCTTTTTTTGGTTTATGTAGTTTATCATATGGTCTTCATGTCCATCTAACCAAAGATGTATAACAAGCCCCTGCATAAAGCCTGAGAGGCCACCCTGTCTTCATGGACTTAAAAGTTCATTGTCTCCCTTAATTGACCTCCTCTATCAAAAGAAGTGCTGCCCAACATTTTCTTCCTCTCTTTGCTGTCCTTGCCTCCTGAAAGGGTAGTCCTTATTTATTTGTATATTTTCCCATTGCTGGTTTCTCCCCGATTCAAAGTTCAAGATGACGGAGTCCTTCTCTGGTTCACAGTACCCAGCCTCTATAACCCTGTGTGGGGCATCCAGCAAGAGGCATCCAGCAAGAATCTGTGGAATGAATGTTTGTGTGTGTCTATCTCCCTGATTCTGGGTTCAGAGTGTGTTTGAAATTTGAGAGTGCTTTAAGCCAGAGCTGTGGGTTTCAGTACCTGTCGTTGTCTGGAATGCCATAATTCAGAGGCGCCTCTGGAATTAGGCCTCAAGGGTCTTAATTTCAGTCAGTCTCATTGGCTCTGTTTTGACTGGAAATCCTATGGCCTGTTTTTAAAGCATATCCGCCCTGGGTGCTTTTAAACAGTGGAGACCTCTTGGCAGGCAGGCATTTCTTCCCATCAGGAAATTTCATTGGCATGATGGTAGATTTGTACATCAAGAAAAATAAAATCATCCTAGAAGACTTTGCTGTTCTCTAGGTTGGCTTCAGAGATAAGCAGTTAAGCCCACTCAGAACTATCTCAACCGCAGTGAGATATTGGGCTAGGGCCTGGTGGCAGAGTCCCACAGTAAATAATAAAATGAGACATAAGACTTGGAAAGACTTCCTCTAGTCACAAGCCAAAGAAAATTCAAGAGATGATAAAAGACTGTTTGGGGTGTGAGGCTTTGGTCTCGAACGGCTGAATGGTAACCAGAGGCCTCATTAGCCCAGGACTGCTGCTCTTGGATGGATCTGGCCCTGTAGCTTTTAATCTGGCTTCTTCCGGATTCTACCTTGTACACTGCACCTGGAAGATCACAGGATGTAGGACACCTCTTGATGTTCCTAAAAGCATATCCTGTGTCATTTGGTCTGGAAGCCTGATGCTGCAACTGAGCATTCCTTGTCCAAACTGCTCAGGATTGTTTTGGATCGGGGGATATTCACATACATGGAATAAGCTATCTTGGGAGTGGGACCCAAGTCCGATCACAGCATTGACTGTTTCACCTACACATACAGCCTGCAGGTGTTTTCTGTTTTGTTTTGTTTTGTTTTTATCTCAGTGCATTGCATTTTTTATTAGTCTAGCTTATTCTTTGACAATTTCATGCATGTCTACAATACGTTCTGGTCATTTTCACCCTTACCGTCTCCTAGCTCTCTTATCTGTGTCAACCTCTCCTCCTCTCTACAAATCCCTTTCCCATATCATGTCTTTTTGCTTTGTAACCCACTGAGTTTATGGCCCACTCAGGATCATTTGTGTGACCATGGGTTTAGAATTATCCATTGGAGTCTAATGAGTTCATCAGTTGGTCCACAGCTTAAAACAATGACTCCCCTCTCCCAGAATTTATCAGTAGCCAATAGTTCAGCAGAGAGAGGTAGGACCCCATGAGCCCCTTGAAGATGGTTTTATACAGTACTTTGAGTGTACCTGTTTGGACAGAAACCTGTCACATGAAGCCAGGGGTGGAATTTTCTATGTGGTATCATTTTGGTGTTCACGAGATTTCAGAATTTGGAGCATTTTGGATTTGGGGGTTACAGATGCTCAGCCTGGATTTAGATTGCTGAGGGAGCGTGTTTTCCCCTCCTCAGGAGATCACCCTGGGAGTTTTCCTTTCCTGCCTCTCCCAGTCCCATGTCATGTCTCCACAGTATCCTTACCCCAGCCTTTCAGCATCAGTGCCTCAGCCACAACATGATGCTAGGGTTATAGAACAATGCCTCAGAAGCTGGTGAGGTCACATGGACACTGGCTACATCTGTATGCACTTCATTCTCATCCAGGGGCGTCATGCTGGTCTCATGCCTTGCTGTCTCTCTTTTCAGAGGTGTGAACATGTACGCCATGTTGACGGGGACCCTGCCTTTCACAGTGGAGCCTTTTAGCCTGAGGGCTCTTTACCAGAAGATGATGGACAAGGAGATGAACCCCCTCCCCAGCCAGCTCTCTACAGGTAACAGTCCTGCTGCTCTGGTTCCAGAGCTTCAGCAACTTTCTTTTGACAGGTTGGGGTTCATTTCTGAAGCAGTGTTTTGTTTGGTTTAAGTTCCTTCCTCCCGTTAAAACTAAGCCTCAGAGGCAGCTGGGTTTCTCATCTCTGAGAAGCCGGTCTGTTCATCACACGTACATTCTTTCTTTTTTCCTTTTAATTTGGAAGCCCTGATTCCCTCCTTCCTTCTTTAGTAGAGAATATATATATCAAAAGGACCCTCTGGTTTTTTGCTTGAGAAATAATTGTACGCTGGATTGTTTTTTAAAGCTCACCATTTTACAGAGTTGCTTCGGAAAGGAAAGCTTATAAGCACAGTTGTGTTTTCCTGAGTCAGTTCACTGTAAAGAAATAGTTTTGTTCATGTTGGGTCTGTGAGTTGTTGTGTGAATTTTTGAAGCTGTTCAAAAGCTTTCAGATATACGCAGCTTCCGCTTCTGTTACTTCATTAGAACAAACCATCAGATGTGTTTGAGAAGTTCTCTCAAACATTAACAGCTTCAAATTGCAGTCAAAGCTTTATACTAAGGTTCAGTTTCAGACTCAGTAAATGAGTAGGATCTGATCTTTTGTTTGGTTCACAATTTACACCCAGTTCCTGGCTTAGGTGTAGAATTGAATTGTTCCCTTAGAATAAATCCAGCTTCCCTGAGGTGTGGCTTTTGACCCAGAAAGGATAATTATTTAACTTTCATTTACAGTACATGGTTAAAATAGAGCATTTCATTTTGCCACTGTTAGGTGTCTTTCTCTTGGGTTTATAAGCCACGAAGCTGACCTGGGGTTTATGCTAGCCAATGGAATCAAACCTAAAATTAGCTCTTGTGCATAATTATCTAATTCCAGCTACATTTTCACCTTTAAGAGGGACAGTAGAATCTCTGGAGGCCAAGAGCAAAGGAGGCATTTTGTCCTTTGGAAGATAAGTTGCAGTTCTGTCTTCTAAAAGAAATACTTCTGCCCCGAGAGCCATAACTCTTGGCGTTGGAAAATGTGTGAAATATTGAAGGAATCACTACGTTTAGGGTTCAGAACCCTCAGCAGTGTTGGAAGTGCTGCAAAGCACTGTGAGAAGTGCTTGTTTACTTAGGCATCATTTCGGATCCCTTCCCTTCATCCATGAATGACCAGTCACATGCGGGTGTGTTATAGAAAGACAGGGAACAAGTCACACGCAGCCTCTGCTTAAAAAAAAAATTTTTTTTTCATTATTTTTATTTTATGTGTATGTGTGTATTGCTTACATGTATGTCAGTGCTCCTATGTCATGCAATGCCCATGGAGGACAGAAGAGGGCATCGGATCCCTGGAACTGGAGTTACGGACAGTTGTTAGCCATCATGTGGGTGCTGGGATTCAAACCTAGGTCTTCTGCAAGAGCAGCCAGTGCTCTTAACAGCTGAGCCATCTCTCCAGCCTCCACAGCCTCTGTTTAGTAGAATGCATGTATCTATGGGGGAGGCAAAACATAAATGAATGAACAACACGTCAGATAGTTGGTAATGTTGGAGCTCTACGTGAAATAAACCCAGATAAAGGAAAGGAAGGTAAATGTAGGGACTTAAAACAAATAAAATATGGGGAAAACCCAGATTTTTTTATTGTGACTCTTTGCAGATTCACACACAGTTATAAGGAATTAATGGAAAACCCACATGTCCATCACCTGGCTTTTTGCAATGGTAATGTTTTCTGTGACTGCAATATAATCTACACTAGGAAATTGACATTAGTAAACCCACATGTATGCTGGCCTGTGTTTAACTGCAGATTTATCACATACACAGATTGTCACTGTGCCTGTGACAGCCACTGTGGTCAAGGCACAGCAGCATCACCAGGACCCCTGCCTTTCCCTGTACAACCATTGCCACCCCCTTGCCCACTCTGAGCCCCTTACTGGCTGTTCTCCTTTCTCCATCTTTATGCATTTCTGAAATAAAAATTATAGAAATGGAGAATATATGCAAATCCCTTATCTCACCATAATTCCAATGAGACCATTCAAGGTGTTGGATGCATCAGAACTTTGTTTTTGTTTAGTTACTGAGTTGTATTCCTAAGTATAGATACACCACAGCTATTGAAGGACCACTGGATTGTTTCCAGTTTGGAACTACTATGAGTAAAGATGCTGTGAACATTCATCTGCAGATGATATCTGTAGGGAAACAAAGGTGGGCCTTTGTTCATCTAGGAACTTGGTTTCATTTCTGTAAGACTATTGCTTAAGAATGAAATTGCTGGATCAGTTAATAAGCACACATAGTTTTGTGGGAAACTGTTGTTGAGAGTGACTGGACCATTTTGTACCCCACCCCCAGCATACTCCATTTGTGGCATCATTCCATAGTCCTAAACATTGCTCTTTCAAAGTGATTCAGAAGTACCTCAGATGGTTTAGAGCCTGCCTTGTCCTAAATGGTCCATAGCACAAGACATTAGGAAGATGTAGAAGATGTTTATGCCTATATGCCTGGAAAATGAAATCAGTGGTCACTGAACATCAGTAAGACTTTAAGGAACCAGACAACTGCTGATATGCTGCCTTCCCATTGTGAGTCAGGATGAGCTGGGTTAAGCTGCAATAACAGCCAGCCCCAATTCTCAGTGAGACCATGCTACTTCGCATGCTGTATAATGAGAGTTGGATCAAGGATTGAAGAGTTCTGAGCTAACCGAGGCCTCAAGCCCAATGCTGATCCATGCCATGGGGAAAGACAAGCAGGAGGTCTCTGCCTGGCAGTAAGATGCACTCATGCCTTCTAGCTATCAAAAGCCTGGCACACGGCCTTACTCAGGTAATGGGGACCGGGACAGCGTAACCCTGCCATGGGCATTGAGGTGGAAAGACAGAAATGTATGTGAACAGATTTGGGAGAGCCTCATGAAAGGTACGGGAAGAGGAGGGGACTGTTCTGCCTGCGTTCATCATGGGCCTGGGTTGGGCAGACAGTCAAGGGCACATAGGGTCATAATACAAACCTTAGTCCTTCAGTTCCATGACTTACTTTCATCACAGGCTGACCTCTAGGTGTTTCTTGATTGAGAATCTTAAATTCATCCCTAAAAGAAGTAAAACATATATATACCCTCCAATGTTAAAAAGAAACAGTCCAAAGGTAATTTTAGAGGAGACATGTCAAAAAAGGTTTTAAGCAATTTGAGCAGCCCTGAAGTTGGGCTCCTTCTTTGAGCACAGACCCTGTAATCTGGGCCTGTACTCAGTATGTGCTTGTTAAAATCTTCACATTCCTACAGGACTTGGTTGTTCTGACTTGTCAGGCATGAATTACATTCCTACATCTGATTTTCTCTAAGGAATCTGCCCAACCCCTACCCCTTTCCTTTACAATTGTGACATATAAACATCTCTCCCCAACTAGAGCTTTAATCTTTTGTGCCAGGTATGAAGTGTGGTATTTGCACATGATGGATGCTCAGGGAATCCACACGCTGACTCGCTGCAGACTGAGTGTGTGTGTGTGGCCTGGGAAGGCAGCCGTGGGTTCATTTGACTCCTCGGTGTTGGGAATTGGCTGTGTGAGGATGAGGAGGGTCCAGAACTGTGGAGCTAAGGCAGCCTGGGGCATTGTGTCGTGTTTACACACTGAATGATTTTGGATTTGGGGCTCAGCTGCTGCTCTTCTGCCCACCCTTCTCTCTTGCATCAAGCCTGGTCCCCCCTTTATTCTCTTACAATATCACCTGCTTGTGTCCTGAAGCACTAGCTTACCTGTAACAAGAGATGCCGTCCTTTATCAAATAACTACATGCAGGTGTTTTTCCTGTTACCTTGTTTCATCCTGTTTTCATGCAGTTATGTGAGGCAAATGCCATTGTTCCCCTTCACTGCTGGAAACTGAGTTGTGGATTAAGTTGATTTTCCTACATACTGTGCTGTTTCCCTCCCTTGTTTTTGTTTTTAATGATATATTTTATCTTTATGTGTATGTATATGTACATGTGTGTGCAGGTGCCCATGGTGGCAGGAAGAAGGCTTCAGGTCTCCTGGAGCTGGTGTTACAGGTAGTTGTGAGCTGACTGATATGGGTGCTAGGAACTGAACTTGGGTCCTCTGAAAGAGCAACTGAGTCATCTCTCCAGCCTCCCTCCTTATTTTACTCAATGTAAGATCTCTCCTCTGTGGAGGAGGGTAGATTTTCAAACTTGGAAGTCTTAATTCTTGTCTTTAGGTCTTGAGTTTTGAGCAATGTCAATCCCAACTGAAAATGTGCCAATGTCACCATCCAGCATGAACACATATGTTTATTAATTTGCTATTCTGTCATTTCTATTTGTAATGATTAAATTCATTAAATCTTAGTTTTCTTTTTAGATTAAGTTCAAAGAATTTTTTAGCAAGTTTTAGTTGGAAGAAATTTATAGTACTCCCGCCCTGTGAATCCATGAAATGTGCAACAAACCGCCCCCTTGTTTCTGTCACAGAGTTGGAAACCCATTTCAAGGGCCTTTCCAGTTCTCTTCTAGATGGTTTCCGCTCTCTGGAAGTTGGCCCTTGCATATCACAGAGTTGGTGACTGCCTTTCTCGGCTGAGAAATTTTTTTCCAACAGTTACTTTCATCACAGCACCACAGCAACAGCATTTATAATGCATTCCAGACGGTCGCTTCCAATTAAGAGGATTTTATCCTACAGAGCCACCAAAATGAAGCTGAAGATGTATTGGCATCGCTGAAGTTTGGACTTGGTTAAGATTTCCATGAAGGCTTAACCATCCACTGTCAAAGAATTCCTTAGCAAGGAAGTGATGAGAACTCAGCCTCCAGTGGGGGCAGGCCTCGGCTTGCATCTGGTGGCCTGCTCTAGTGTAGAAAGCCAGGTTGCTTTGTCTGTTTCCTGCAGCCTTGCAAGGCGTCTGTGCTCACAAGGGCCAGTTCAGACCTGAAGATTCTTGCAGGCCTCTGAAAGAGTGTTTGCACCACAGCAGTACCTAAGTCCTGTTATGTGGATCGCCTCAACTCTTTCAGCCAAAGTAGAGAGCCCAAGAGTTAGCCCTCAGGGGTGGAGGGTGGTGACATGTGACCACTAATATGGCTTTCTGGGATTTGGGGGGATGTTTAGTCCTTCTTGCCCTAGAGGCTTGGGTGTGTTCAAGATCCAAAGACAAATTTCAAAGCATTCTGAGGATGTTCACAAAGTCCTTTCAGGATAGTAATGTGATGTTTGTGATGTCCAAAGGTATAAAATTTGTCAGCAGAGACTTGAACTAAAATTACTTGTGCTCATCAGCAATTTGTGAAGCTGCAGAGCACTTGGTAGTGAAAATAGAACAGAAACGCACATCCAGTGTGTTCTTAGCCCTTCTGGTTAATCATACTTCAAAGAAGCCTGGCCTTGGGTGTGAGGGAATGCCAGTCTTTTGAAGGTGAGCAACAGAGATATATCTCAGCAATCACCCTAACTCAGCAGTACCCCAATACAGTTCTCAGGCCCACTTTGCCCTTGAATAGAAGATCCCCATAGTTAAGATCCAAGTGATGGGCTGGGGAGATGGCTCAGGAAGAAAGAACATTCGTTGTGTAAGCACTAGGGCCTGAGTTCAGATCCCCAGAACCCACGTAAAAAGTCATGCATGTGCCTATAACCCCAGTGTTGTTGGGGGCAGAGACAGAAGGATTGCTGGGGCTTGCTGGCCACCATCCTAGCTCCAGGTTCAGTGAAGAGGCACCCTGTCTCAAG
This sequence comes from Nannospalax galili, assembly GCF_000622305.1. NCBI lineage: Eukaryota > Metazoa > Chordata > Mammalia > Rodentia > Spalacidae > Nannospalax > Nannospalax galili. The sequence continues at coordinate 4,677,738 of NW_008340872.1, read as the reverse complement.
AGAATAGGTAGAGCTGGAGCAGGACACCTGACATCCTCCTCTGGCCTCTTCGCCTGTGTGCACCCAAGTGACTCTTGCATTATAGGGGTGCAAAGGAAGGGGAGATAGCAGTTCAAAACCAGAAGTTTCTTCTTTGGGGGATTTTAGGAAGGCTTTCCTTGGAGATGTAGTTATAAAACTGACTGTTAAACATACTTTGTGACTGCTACAGCATCTGTGCATTCATTTTGGCTCACTATCTGTTTAAAGGGAGATGGCTTCACCAGCTGCATGGGGCCCTCCCTGGAGTTCTTTAGGGTCATGACCTAACAAGGGTCATTTCTCTGGAGTTGATTCTGGCCTCGCAATTGGCGCCTCTTTTGATGACTTCATTTCTACCCTGTAGAAAAAGTATTCACCGAAGGCTCATCATTCTTTTAAGAACAGCATTTAAATGACAAATGAAAGAAAATGAGCAAGTGGAAATTTTTATAACCTCTCTTCAGAAAGCTAGATTCTCTTAGAAAACTGGAAACTGTTTTTTAAAGAAAAGGACACAACACTTTGGACCCAAAATAAATGAAGATTATTTTCTAGTATTTATTTGATGTGATGAGAAGTGGATATATAGAAAATTAAAGAATATTTTGGGGGCTAGGAGGATGGCTCAGTCATTAGAGTGCTTGGATTGCAAACACAATGCCCTGAGGTTGAGCCCAGAACTCACATAAAATAAAAATACAAGGTATGGTGGCATGTGCTTGAAATTCTAGCACTGGGGAGGGAGGGAGGTGAGCAAGACTCGTGTATCCTATCCATCCTGAGAGCTGGCCTCAAACTTGCTATGTAGTGGAGGATGACCTTGAACTCCTGATCCTTCTGCCTCTATCACCCGGGTGCTGGGATTATAGATGTGTGCCTCCAAACCTGGCTTGTGTAATGCTGGGGATCCAATCCAGACTAGGGTAAGCATTCCTCCAAATGAGCTATGTCCCTAACCCCATGCAAGGCATTATAATAAGGTGTCATGGAACAGAAAAAGTGGTCTCAGAACTCAGACAAGCCAAGCCCCTGGAATTTGATTTGTGTAGACTTGCTACTCACTCTTACGCTGAGAAGGTCTATAGTCCCAGGCTTTTCAGCTTCTCGATGACTCTACTGTTTGGGTAGATTGCAGGGGTTCTGTAAATGTTTGTTTAATAAAAGGAGACCCAGGGCATTGAAAACAATTGCTTTTGCCTGGGATGAAAGGAAGAGAGGCGGTGTAGATCTTATGGTTTTGTCAATGGTTTCCTGCATCCTTCTTTACTCATGACTGATGTGACTGCACAAAGTCTTTAGGGTGAAAAATAAGGGAAAATGGTATTGTCATACATTTTGTGCAGGCAGCCCCTTTCTTTGGAGGGACCACATCAAACAGGCATTGGTTTGCGGTGTGGTGCTTGCTAGAACTTTGTGAACAAACTAGGATACAGCATTATAGTTGACCTAATACTTGAACAAAAGCATATGGATTTTTGGTGCCATGTCAGCCTGAGATGCATTGGCCCTATATCATCTGGGTGCTGCATCATCTGTTCACAGTTTGGGGGAAATGTAGACAGCAGTAGAGAATGGCTTTAAAAGAAAGGACTGCTGATGACTCACATGAAATTCCAGCCATTTGGGAGGCCGGGGAAGACAGAAGATTCAAAGTCTGCTTGGGCTACAGAGTGAGTTCAAGGCTAGCCTAGACAATTTTGTGAGACCCTTTCTCAAGATAAAAAGTAAAATAGGACTGAGGATGTAGCTCACTAGTGGAGCACAGTAAATGAATAAGTAAACCAGTGAAACAGAAAGAACTTTTGAGATATGATGTCCCATGATAAGGTTCTAATTCAAATACCCTTGTCTTTCTGCCTTCTTCCCAAATGTCAGCCACCCACCTTGAGAGCAGGCATTTTCTCGGTTTCCATTCTTTTATCCTACATGCCTGTGGCTCACCTCTGAGCATCTAGAAGAGGCCATAGGTTGTTCCAGAAGCATATGGCCTAGAAGACCAAACTTACTCTTGCTCTCTTAGGTGCCAATAATGTCCCTTGGATATGGAGAGAGAGAGAGAAAGAGAGAGAGAGACAGACAGACAGACAGACAGACAGACTTATAACCTCACCTGTCCAAAGGTGGGGGCTGGACTCATGATCTGTGAGTCATTGAATCAAAGCCCTGTCCAGAGATCCAGAGAGGTCACCCAGATGAGGCCCAGAGGGGCTAAGGAGGTAGTGGGCCACCATCCACAGCTCTCCACAGTGTCTGCAACTGTGTTCATCTGTAACGTGTGCTCTTTGCTAACTGTCTTGCAGGGGCCATCAACTTTCTGCGCTCTCTCCTGGAACCAGATCCCGTGAAGAGGCCGAACATTCAGCAAGCACTGGCAAATCGCTGGTTAAATGAGAATTATACAGGGAAAGTGCCCTGTAATGTCACCTATCCCAACAGGTAATCTAGTGTTAACAGAAGGATGCCTTCTTCAGCAAGACGGGGCCTGTCCTCTGAGCCCCTGGGCAGCTCTGGACAGGATGCTGTGTGTGATTGCAGGCAGTGCTGTTTTTTTCTCTTGACTGGCATTGTCAACCCCTGCAGCCACACACCCACAGACAAGTCCATCTCATTGTGTAGAGAGGGATATGCAGTTGGGGCCAACCTGTGTGCTTGTGCTGAATGAACCCAGTAAAGCCTGGTTGGAGGTGGGAGTAGAAGCTGAGCTACAGGATATGACCCTTCAGCAGGCTTTGCTCTGATGAGTTATGTCATCCCCAAGGGACACTTCTTTCTAGTTCATGCAAAGGGACCATTTACTCAAACTGTGGGGTGTGTGTGTCTGTCTCTCTGTCTCTGTCTCTCTGTCAGTGTCTCTATGTCTGTCTGTCTGTCTGAATTTGCATGAGCATATAATCTGCCCTTGAACCCTCCTGCCAACATTAAGCAGAATCCTGTGGAACTGAGTCTTTCAAACTACCCCTCAGTCTTTTCTGCTGCTTGGTTCTTAATGTTTCTTTCAGCCCCAAGACCCTTACTATAAAGTGTTGAGAGTGGGAAGAAAGGGTGGCCGACCGTTCACTTCAGGTGCCAGATGTTGGGACTAACTGTGGAGTTCCTGGAGTTCCCACAAAGATGGACTATGAGGGAGGATTACAGACAGGAACGCTGAGGGGCGCCTTCATGTGGACCCTCTCTCCTGGGGTGCTGACTACAGATTTGAAAACAAGAGCAAAAGCTTTTACTTTCTGAATGCTCTGTCACCGCTTTAGCACTCCGAGTGAGGAATAAGAAATTTCCCTTTGGCTACTTAAGCACATATGGAGACTACCTCTCTCCAACACCTTCCATGATGGGGACCCACCCCTTTCTTTCATCCCTTGAAAACCCTACATATCCAACCAAGTTGGATAAGGACCAGAGAACCACAGGTCAAGGGGGCAGATGAGAGACTGACACAGTAGGAGAGGATGTCCTCTCTAGCTATATTTTTGAAAATGCCTAAGAAGATCCAAATATCCACCAACCCTTATCAGAACTAAAGTGCTGAGTTCCTTAAACAAGATGGGCAAAAGGGCTATTACTTGGGATGGAAGTTCTAGAACTTAAAGGGCATAGATGGACATTTTGGGAGTCTGCCTTTAGGCTACTTGACCAAATTTACTCTTGCCCTGGCCATAGAGGAGGTGGTTTTTTCAGTTGCCATCTAGAATTCTAGCATTTGGCTCAGGGGTGGTAATTTAGACAAAGTCTAGGTTACTCGGGTTGCCAAGGGAACCTGGAAATAGATGCTGTTTTCTAACACCTGCTCAATTTGGGCCAGGAACTGAAACAGACACCAGAAAAATTATCCCCCTGTGAGACAGCAAACAGAGCCAAGGGGCCATGCCTCGTCACCTGTGGAGCGACACCCAGGCTTGCTTTCTGGTAAAGAAATGGCATTGGTGGCCATCAGATGGGTCGTTAAGCTGATGTAATCACTGTGCAAATGAGAATAATCCATCCAGCTAACACAGCAGCTGTCGAAGGTGGTGGAGCTGGTTTAAAGAAATACAGCCCTCCTTAACTACATCTTCAGTGACAGAGACTCATGCTGTGACGTCATTATTCTGTATCTTTCCACAGATAATGGTGGATAGGCTTTTCACACTGGTTTGGGGTGGATTGGTAATTGTGTAAGTGTACTTGTTCAGAAGCAACTAGCTAATGGATGTTAAAAAATGGTTAAGATCTTGTTTAAATAAAATAGCACATCATGACTTCTGTTATGTAAGGCCAATTGCTTATTGTATGCCAAACACAAATCAGCATTCATATTTTAAGATTAGAAACCAGAATTCTAAAATATTGGGGGAGGTATGTGTTATTTACAGTTTTTATTTTGAATAAAAGCATGTTAATCTTTAAGGCAAAAATGTATTTCTGGTCATTGTTTTTCTCATTTTACCAGCACATAAATAAAAAGAGAAAGAACATGCGGCCAAAGAAAGATGTATATTTTTTTAGGTACAATATGTTTTCTAGTTTCCCAACATTGCTAGCCCCTGATTTAATTAGTTTGAATGTCGTCAATGTTTTTTTCCCTTTGGAAAAGTAAAGAAAATGAAGCTCTAAGTTCTACATCGCGCCTCTGTACAGTTTCTCCTGTAAAGTCATACAGACCTCCAAGTGGCTCTCCAAAGGGCAGGATGGAAATTATAATAATTATTTTTACAATAAATATTCATCTCAGCCTGTCAGCAGATGTTGGCTGGATGCCTGGCTGGCCTTCCCGGTGTGGGTACAGACATGTTGACTGAACAGCCCCGACTTTTCCTCTCCTTGTTTTCCTGTGCAGCCTGGAGAGCCCACGTCCCTCCAGTCAGCTTCGGAGAGGGGCCAGAATCAGACCAAAATGGTATAAAAACAAGTTGATATGAATTTACTTAGTCCAAATTACATTTTGCACTCTAGAACATTCTCTCCCTCCCATACCCCTGTTACAGGATCTTGTTGTGTCACCTGGCTAACCTGGTACTTTGTAACCCAGGCCAGTTGCACACTCATAGCAAACCTCCTGCCTCAGCCTGTGTTGGGGTGTTGAGATTTTGGCAGGACTCTCGTGGTTTTTGAAGACAGTAGATACAAAGGGCAGAGATGGGGTCTCACGTCCCTCCCCTCCTCTTGCCTCTGTCCCTCCCTCTGTTTCCACACATGCTGAGGTGACCTGTCTCACCTTCCCATACTCTCTAAGGCATCATACAGAAGCTGGCCTATGCCAGTGTGGCCACAGTTTGACTGGCTATGATTTGGAGACATACCCACATTGGTGATGCCAAATATTTTCACACAACTATGTCTCATATGTTAAGTGTTTTGTTACTTTATTAACCAGGAAGTTGGTTTTGTTTTGTGACAAAGTCTTCCTATGTAGTCCAGGCTGCCCTGGAACTTGGGATCCTCCTGCTTCAGCCTCCCAAGTGCTCACATTATAAAGATCACAGCCCTTTGCCACCATGGCCAGCTCAAGAAGCTGTATTTTTTATATTTCAGCTTAGGTTTACTTATTTGTTTAGTTGTTTTTATTTATGCCTCTGTGTGTGCGTGTGTGTGAGTGCCCACAGAGGACAGAAGAGGGTGTTGGATCCCCTGAAACAAGTTACTTACAGGCTGTTGTGAGCCACTGCATGGGTGCTGGGAGCAGAACCTGGGTCCTCTGCAAGAGCAGCAAGTGCTCTTAACCAGAGTCATTTGAGGATAGCACCCAGAGCATCATGCATGCTAGGCCCTGGCTTATGCATCTGAGCTGCACCCTAACACCTGTTTTCTTTCTTTTTAAAAATATGTTATTTTTTTTTTAACCACTAGCCCTTCCAAACCAACTCCCACTCTATCTGTAATTTGTGATTTTTGTGGCAAACAGAAGTGAGGAAGGCTGATTCATGGTTCTGTTGAGTGGGGTTTTTGCACATCACAGCTCAATCTAGTATAGGTAGAGCTCATGAGGCTTATACTGATGGGTGGGTGGTGGTCAGGAGACTTAATCCTGTACTCAGTAACCTTACCAACTGGTCATATGCCCTGGGCAGGCCAGCTTCCTCTTCTTTACTATTATGGGTTACACTGTAGGTTTTTTCTAGGTGTTATGGGTCTGAGGTTCCATCAGAAAATCTTTGGACTTCTGGTGGAAGCTACTGGTTTTGGAGACAGGCTTCTTCTCAGAGTACTCTAGTTGTATCTTTCCTTAAAGTATACCACATGCATGCAATGCCCTTGAAGGCCAGAAGAGGGTGTTTGATTTCCTGGAACTGGAGTTATGTGCAATTGCTAGCTGCCATGTGGGTGCTGGGAACTGAGCCCGGCTCCTCTGCAGGAGCAGCCAGTGATCTGAACCACTGAGCCATCTTTCCCTAACTATTCGTCTTTTCAAGGACTGAGGATGTTCTATCTGATGACCTGGCCGCATCACTCAGGGTCATTCTTCCCTGTGACTATTCACTGTGTCCACTGAGAGGCAGCAAGTGTAGAGGTTTAGCATCCAGACTTGACCTGGTCTGTGTTAATTCTGAGACTGCCACTTTCTACTTTGTGACCCGGGGAAAATTACTTTGCTGTTGTCGGGATAAGGAGAGTGGTTAGTAGGACAAGGAGAGTGGTTAGTAGGACTGCCGGGAGTGCTCCATTACTTTGTATCTCTTTCCTACTGGAATGTCAACAGTATGAGGCAAGGTCTGGTGGGTGAATGAACAAGTGAAAACAATCAATCCTAGTATCTCTTCAGCATTTTATTGCAAGGGATTTATTTCACCGTACACCTGTGAAGAAGGGTCTTCCAGGACCTCTGAGAGCAGCCTGCTTTGAAGCTGAGCCTTAGGCTCCCTGGGTATGGACCTGTGAGCACTTTCAGTCTCCTAAGCATGATCTGGCCTTCCTTCCTTCCCAGCCCCAAGGCAGGCTAAGTGTGAGTTCTACTCACAACCAAGAAATATGTTTTATGGAAAGAATGTTTAATTGAAAGAACTTTGGGTCACAGAAAAATTGGAGTGTAATCTAGATATTAGATGATATTAAGGGATTATTACAGTTCTACTAGGGGTGTGTTTCTGTAGGAAATGTCCTTGGGTCTAGATCTGTCCATCCGTCCATCCATCCATCCATCCATCCATCCATCCATCCATCCATCCTTTTATGGTAGTGGGGATTGAACCCAGGGTCTCGCACAAACTTAAGCACTGTTTCTGAACTGTATCTCCAGCCTTCTTTTTACTTCTTGTGTGGGTGGGTACAAGCGTGTGTGTGGAGGGGCATGCACATGTGGGGGGGTGCAGGTGGCGGCCAAAGGAACGGTTTACGTGTGTCATTTGTTGGTGTTGTCCACTTTATTTTCAAGACAGGCTCTCTCATTGGCCTAGAGCTTGCCCATTAGGCTAGGCTTGGTGGCCACTGAGCTCGGGGAATCCATTCATCTCCACCTCTCCAGTGCTGGGACCGTAAGTGTGTACCTAGCTTTTTTGTGTGAGTTCTGGGGATCAAACTCATGTCCTTGTGCTTGCACGGCAACCACTTCATCAACTGAGCCATCGTCTCAGCCCTTGCTTTTTTACTTTAAGATCTCACTGAATTACCCAGCACTGACCTTGAACTTACTCTGTAGCCCAGACAGGCCTTGAGCTTGTGATCCTCCTGCCTCAGTTTCCTGAGTAACTGGGATGATAGGCCTGTGCCACCAGGTTTGGTTGTCACCTGGTTGTAAAAGTACATACTGACGTGTTTAGAAATGGCATGGTGTCTGCGTTTTAAAAGCACTTTAGCAGCAAGAACAACAGAGATGAAGCAAGTCACCAGGTGATGCACATAAAACTCAAAGTCATCCCTCTATCTGCGGAGATTATTTCTAGGAAGCACACACCCCTCAGAATTTTTTTTTTAAATCTAGGGATGCACAAGTCCCTTGTATAAAATGGCATAATTTAATATCAACTATGCACATCCTTCCGCATACTTTAAATCAGCTCTAGATTACGTACAATACCAAATACTGTGTAAATAGTTGTTATCTTGTATTACTTAGGGAATAATGATGATAAGAAAGCTTTTATAGTCTTTATGCTTAGTATAGATGCATTTTTTTCTGTATATTCTCCATCTGAGATTGACTGAATCCCATGGATGGGAAACATAGGAATGGACGTTTCACTGTTTAATATACCCTCCAGTTTCTGCACATATGAAAAATTTCAAAATAAAAAGCCAAGTGAGCCTAGATATATAGCTCAGTTGTCAAAGTGCCCACCTAGCGTAAACAAAGCCCCAAATTCAAATCCCCAGTACCACATAAAGCAGGTTTGGTGGCACACGTCTGCAGTTCAGCACTTCAGAGGTGGATGCTGGAAGATCAGGTGTTCAAAGTCATTCTCTTGGCTATGTAGAGAGTTTTGAGCCAGCTTGATCTACATGAGACCTCACCTTAAAAAATCAAGTGAAGGAGTGAGGGAATGAGGAAACCCAACTATCCACAGGGGTCTGTGTGGGCCATCTCTGTGTTGCCATGTTTGTGAGCCGCACTGTGAAGACGGAGAGGTGACTGGTTCTCTGTGTCTCCATCTCACAGGATTTCTCTGGAAGACCTGACCCCAAGTGTGGTGCTGCACATGACAGAGAAGCTGGGCTACAAGAACAGTGACGTCATCAACACGGTGCTCTCCAACCGTGCCTGCCACATCCTTGCCATCTACTTCCTGTTAAACAAGAAACTTGAGCGCTATTTGTCAGGGGTGAGTGGGGACCCTAGAGGCGGCCTCTTCTGTCCAGTGTTACCATGTTACTGACGCTTGATCCACACCACTAATTTAACCTAATATGAGGTAGAGTTTCTTGAATGTGGGATAAAATAACAGCAAAACTTGCTTCTCAGGCAATGCTGCTAATCTGAGATGTTTTCAGATGTTCTGTAGAATTAAGCCCTGGTCAGGACTGTGAAGGGTTTGAGCCTCATTTCCTTCAGCTTCTCAGCTTATGTTCCCTACCACTCCTTAGCTCTTGGTTCTCCACTTTAGAGGAATCAGGGTCTTTTCTGTTCATAAACGTTGGGAAACAGTGCCTGGCAGGCAGACACTACTTTATAAAGTAGAGCTATGAAAAAGTCACTGCAGTCAGCCCTCTGGATCTGAGGCTTTGTGTCTGCAGGATTCAGCCAGCTACAGATCAAAAATAGTTAGGAAAATATTGTATTAGCGCCTAACGTGCAGAATTTTTTCTTACTATTCTCTAAATAATAATTACATAGCATTTCCATTGAATTAAGAGATTTAGAGGATATGGGAGAATGTACATAGTTTATATGCAAATGTCACCCCATTTCCTATAAAGGACTTGTACAGAATTGGTATTTGTGGAGAGTCCTGAAACAAATTACCTCAGAATGCAAAGAAAAAAGTGTTTAGATTTACTTCTCCAGAAAGTAAGAACACAGTGGACCTCCCTGGCAAGGTGTCCTGGGCCACTAGTGAGGTACAGTGAGGAGACCCACTATATGGGTGGACAGTGGTACCTTGGCGTGTTGTCCCTTTCATCATTTTGGCCAGAGCAATTCATATGTCCCTGGGGAAGAGCACTGACATGCTTTAGCGTCCTGTACTGATGATGTCACTTCTCTCTAAATGGACGATGATTTGAAAAGAGTTCTACAAGACAGTATGGATTCTATACACAACTGTTTCTCATCAACCCAGAAGCATGGGTGTGGACCAGCTCTTATAAAAGTCAGCTGAAGAAACTTAGACCGGCAGGAAGCCCGTTTGAGAATTGATTGAGTATTCACTTTCATGAAGATAACGATCCTGTTTATGTTGCGCCTTAAGATTTGATGGTGTATAGTTGTCTCTATGAGGAATACATTTAGAATTTAGATGGCAAAATCAAACTTCTAGAGATAACTCAGTGCTAAAGTCACAAAATTCCCAATGTGTCACAAAATTCCACCAACCCATAGGCCCATAAACTTTTTGGAGTTTCTATCTTGGATGAAAATTCACCTGCATTTGGGGAAATGATATTACACCTGACACAGCAGAAATGACCAAAATAATATTCATAACTCAAGATGGCCACATGTGTCTCTTGTTAGCAGATAGACTAGAGAGTCAGAAAATATGACTTTATATATAAAGATGCTGGACAGGAGGTTTAGCCAAACAGCTGGATACACATGCAGGTGTTCCTAAGCTGATTCAGCTTAGGATATTTTCCTTCCTCAAGAAATTATCCACGGAACTTGCTTGGTATATGTGTGTAAACCACCAAATGAAAAACATATATGAGAAGAAATGTTAAAATGCTTTTCAAAGTGAGAGTGGTGTTTATGAGGGAGCAAGTGTTCTGCGTAAGCCGTGATGGGTGGTACTTCTGATTCGGACAGATTTGCATATTTGAGGTTGTGGGATGATCCCACTGTGGCTGTGTCAGTCACAGGGAAAGTACTGAAGAAGTCCTGTGATCCAGGATTCATTCTGTTGCTGTGATTGAACATTCTAATCAAAAGCAACCTAGGAAGGAAAGGGTTTATCTGACTTACACTGCCAAGTCACAATCCATCATTGAGGGAAGTCCTGGGCAGGAACTCAAGGCAGGAGCCTAGAGGTCAGAACCGTGGAGGAAGGCTGCTCTGGTTGACTTTCTAGCTCACTAACTTCCTTATGTAGCTCAGGACCACCTGCCTAGGGATGGTACTGACCACAGTGGGCTGGGCCCTTTTCCATCAGTTAATAATCCAGACAGTCCCTCATAGACATGCCCACAGACAAACCTGATAAAATTACTCCATTGAAACTATTTTTTTAGTTGATTCTATGCTGTGTCAGGTTGACAGTTTGGAATATGTCCTAACTAGGACACATGCCAAACCCAGAAAGACAGGCTCTACAGTCAAGCTTTGATATGTAGTGTGTATATATTAGTCTATGTTCTGTTGCTGTAACAAAATACCCAAGGGACTGAATACTCATTTTAAAAAGTGGTTTATTTAATCTCATGGTTTTGGAAGGTAGAAGTCTAGATCATGCCCAATCAATCTGGCCTCTGGGGACAGTCCCCATGGCTGTGTCACAACATGGTAGAGAAGAGGGAAGGGAAATAACTATAGGCAGAAGGGCCAAGTGTGTGTGGGTAGCCTCACTTTTTAAACAACCCACTTTCTTGACAACTGACTCACTGTGTGAGACCAGCACCAGTCCCTTCCAAGAAAGATGTTCCTGATAGCCTAATTATCTCACACCAGGCCCCACTTCTTAAAGATTCTATGACCGCTTCCTAACACAGCTACACTAGGGACCAAGCTTGCAGCATATGAACTTTTGGGAGCCACACTCAAACCATAGCATTATATCATTCCTATTGTTTTTGTTAAGTGCTAAGGACAGAGTAAGACAATTTCTGTACCCCACAGTTGGCTCTCTGTTCATCAGGAGATCTTAAGAGACATATGGGCCTTGAAACTGTTTTTCATTTCTTTTCTACAAGCAGACCATGTGTCCCACATCTCTTACCTTATCCTTAAATTCCTACTGTACTGTTATTTTATAGTCTAGAGGATGTATTAGTACAGCAGTACATGATGAATTATAAATATGCATATTCTTATAGCTGTCTGCTCACAGTGTTTTCACTCATAAAGGCTCTAACTGATAACCATTGGGAGACCACCAGGCAAGAGGTTAAAAGTTAAGCCTTCAAATGGTTCCCAAGTAAGAGGAGTTGTTCACACACTGACTTCCATTTTCAAATGGTGAACATGGCTCAGATATTAAAGTGTTTTTATGGAACTGAGTATTGCAAAGTTCATGGCTTTACATATTACTGAGTGATGATGCTACTTTGCTAAGTCCGCAGATTGAGACCATTCTACTTTGGGTGTTCTACCAAGCAAAATGGAGGGGCGTTTGTTTTGAAACAGTTTCCGTCTACATTTACACATATGAATTTTGGTCATTCGCACTTTCCAGACACAGTGACACAGCTCACCTCAAGTGAGAGGGGCACTGTTCGAAGCTCTAAGGCTGTGCCTTCCTTAGCCTGGGCTTCTGGCTCCTCTGCTTTATCAAGCATCAGTTTCAAGTCTTGCAAAGCTGAGTGTGGCTTTGTTCTGTGGAAAACATTGCCTGGAAACTCCAGCCATACAGTTCCAACTGAAGAAGGGTTTTTGTTTTGTTGTGTGTTCATATTTAACTCTTATCACAGGGCTTACCTGAGCTGAGAATCCAAGTTGTAGGCAAATTGACTGTTTTTACTCAGAGTGAACTGATCCTGTGATTGCAACTAGTCCACTCAGCAATTTGCAGGTGTGGTTGATTTAATTGTCCTGTAGGCACTGTCCCAGTTAGCTTATGAGCCAGTGGCTGACAAACTGTATATGATTTTGAAAGCCAGCTCAGTGAAGCAAAGCATCTCACTTTGCTGTTTCTTCCTTTCTCTCTTGCTTTCTTTTTCCTAACACCAGGGGGCATGTGTTTTAAGTTGGGGAACCTGTAAGGACATTCCTTAACTCTTTGTTGGTTGATAAGTTAATGGGTCACTTAGTTCTCTCTCTCCAGTCAAGATAGCATCTCCACATAGTCTTAGGTGTGTTTATCTGCCTCTTATCTTTGTGTGTGTGTGTGTGTGTGTGTGTGTGTGTGTGTGTGTGTTTGTGTTTGTGTGAGAGACAGGGTCTTCCTGTAGCTCTACCTGTACTGGAACTCACTAGACCAGGTTGGCCTTGAACTTATAGAGATCCTCTGCCTCCCAAGTGCTGGGACTAAAGGTATGCACCACCACACCTGGCCTTACCCACCTCTTTTATAACCTCTGTCACAGCTTGCCGTGGCTTTCTTTTGGGTGGTATGTTTTCATGCTATTTCTTTTTCTGCATTTGTTTTATCTTGTTTGTTTGAGACTGAGTCTCATGTGTCCCAGGCTAGACTCAAACTTACCATGTAGTCAAAGATGACATTGAATTTCTGATCCCCTTGCATCCATATCCCAAGTCCTGGAATTATAGGTGTACAGCACCATGTCCAGTTTTATTTGGTGCTGGTGATGGAACCCGGAGCTCATGGGGGCTAGGCAAGCACTGTCAACCGAGCTATATTCCCAGTCCCCTACCTACTATTTTAAATAATCAGACATGTATGATCTGTGTCCTACTTAGTTTGATAAGTAGGTTGTTCTTCCCACTTAACTGTTTGGTTTCTGCTTTCTCACCTAGAGTAAATATTGGGCAGATGGAGGAACTGCTGCCTGGTAAGGAGCAGAGTTGGCCCAGGGTCACCTGACACTTTGCTAGCAGAGCCGAGGCAGAAGTACACTGCCTGACTCTGGGTTCCCGGCTCTCCTCCTGCCGCATCCTGGAGTAGGACTGCCATTTTTGATACTTTCTCAACTAGCCACTGGTTGAAAAATTCATGACTGTAATGGACGTTTCCATTTCCCAAGACTAAAACCTTACCTTTTCTTTTCTTCTCTGATAGAAATCTGACATCCAAGATAGCACCTGCTACAAGACCCAGTTCTACCAGATAGAGAAGTGCCGAGCCACCTAGGAACCCTATGAGGCCTCCCTGGATACCTGGACAAGAGACTTTGAATTCCATGCTGTGCAGGATAAAAAGCCCAAAGAACAAGAGAAAAGAGGGGATTTTCTTCATCGACCATTTTCTAAGAAATTGGACAAGAACCTGCCCTCGCACAAACAGCGCCCAGCCTCCCTTATCACCGGGAGGCCTCCACGTCAGGCTTCCCCGACAAAGACTCCTTTGGCTGCCGCAATATTTTCCGCAGAAGTACTTTCATCCTCACAATTTACCTAAGAAAAGCAATGCTACAAGGCAGTTAACCAATTGCAGGTTCTAAGACAGAGGTATGGATGATGTAAGAGCCTCAGTCCCATCATTCCCACGTGATGTCTTTATGCTGCAGAACACTTCAAAAATGCAACGTTTTAATGAGGACAATAATATCTTCTATAAAAGAAACAATTCTCACTACAAAATTCATAACACATTCATGGCCACCTTCCATGTCACTTCAGGTCTACTGCCTATCCTACTGATGTATGTATACTACAACTCCATTGCCATTCCTCTATCACCAAGACACACACCATATCACTAGTTGAGGAGATCCATTGGGAAATATTTTTTTAAAAAAAAATATTTTATTTTTATGCATATGAGTGTATTGTCTGCATGTATGTAACTGCATCCATGTCATGCAATGCCTGAGGAGGTCAGAAGAGGGCATCAGATCTCCTGGAACTGGAGTTACGGACGATTGTTAGCCACCATGTGGGTCCTCTGCAAGAGCAGCCGGTGCTCCTAACCGCTGAGCCATCTTTCCAGCCCCCTGCCTTAATTTTCTTAATATGATTATCTCCAGTTGCATCCCTTTTCCTGTAAAGGATATAGCTTGTTCTTCTTATGGACGAAAAAACACCCCATTATGTTTATGTACCGCATCTTCTCTATTCATTCTTCTGTTGGACTCCTAGGTTCATTCATAGCTTAGTTATTATGGATAGTGCTGCAGTAAGCATTGATGGGCCAATATCTCTGTGACATGGTGACTTGGAGTTCTTCAGGGTAGGTAGTTTGGAAAGGTCTCTTATGATTCTGTTGAGCATTCACAGTTGGAAACAAAAGGTGAGGTACTCAAAGTTAGCTGACTCGCATGAGAAGGAAAAAGGAAGATGAGGAGCAGGGAAAGTTCTGGAAGAAAGTAAGCTTTCCAAATCATTTATCCCTGGGGTCTTGAGATTGTTTGCAACTTAAGAGCAAAATACCAAGGATCTTTGATGGTGATCAAAACCAGTGTCCTATAGCAGATCATTACAACCTTGGACCCATTGTGAGGAGGTTTTGCTATAGATTTCAGACCCAGAGCCAGAGCACAGGGCTTCCTGCCTGCCAGGGTCACATGGGGTGTTCTTGCACAGTGCCCTTTCAAGGAGCCACATCCATTTTCCATATAGGATCTATCATGGCCCCTGTCACTGGATCTTTCCAGAAAACTCAGGAATCCCTTCATTGAAGCAGAGACTAGAAAAGGCTCCTCCTCTAGTCTCTGGCCACTCCCTCTTTCCTTTCCCTATCTCAAGATTTCATCCAGACCTTATGCAACTCACATGTTGCTAGGGAGGCATCTCTCTGTGGTTTACTTGGCTCTGTCTAAGGTGCAGTGACTTTGCTGAGTGTGAAAGGGCAGGAGCTTGGGGATGGGGCCAACCGTGAAGCTGGAGGTTGGGGACAGTGGCTGCCCATTCTAGGCAGAGCCTAGGGGTAGGGGAGGAGAAACCAGAGAAATTGATAATGAGGAATATTCAGAGAAGGGACAGGAGAGCCAGGAGGGAGGGAGGCTTTGGGGACAGGGAACCAACCATGTTGTGGACAAAGCTCATCAGAGTCAGCTGAGCAATTGTCTTGAGGATGCGGGGATGAGCAATGTTAAGGAGACAGAAGGCAGAGGACTCACTGCATGGACTAGGGGAGCAGGGGAGAGGAAAGACAGTGGGCATCACAGTGGGGCTGAAATGAAAGGAGGGAGAACGTGGCATTCTTAGGAGGACATGGCGGGGGAGGAGGGAGGAGTGAGAGTCAGAGGGAGGGTTGGGTGGAATTTGCCGTGACCCCAGGCTGGGTGCCTCCTTCCTCTGAGACCTTGGGGTTGCAGGATAAAAAGATGGAGAAGAGCCTCTACGGGGTAGGTTGCCTTAGCAGAGCCTGAGCTATAAATCCATGCAAGGCTTTCAGCCTGAAAGTAGGAAAGTGGAGTAGAGATCTGGTTCCCCCTGAGCCCCAGACCCCTTGACCAGTTCCTACTCCGTGTTTGCCTCCTGTTGCATGAATGGATGTGTCTCAGTTTAACATGTCTAGAACCAGACATTCCCCTGTCATCCTCAGTGGTGGCCCTGTCCTCCCTAGGGGCCCAGGATAGAAATGCTGCATTCTTCTTTTTTAAAAAAAACAACTTTTATTAGTTTTATTATATGTGTACTAGTGTAGTGTATTGCCTGAATGTGTGTAAGTGTACCTGTGTCGTGCAATGCCCGAAGAGGTCAGAAGAGAATGTCAGATCCCCTGGAATTGGAGTTATCGATGGTTGTTGGCTGCCATGTGAGTGCTGGGAATCAAACCCAGGTGCTCTGCAAGAACAACCAGTGCCCTTAACCGCTGAGCCATCTCTCCATCCCTGCAGCACCCTTCTTGAGCCTCAGCTTTTTCACCTCCAGATCTAGCCCCTCACCAAGGCTCGCTGTCTGACTCCTGAGCCCTTTGAGCTAGCTCTCTGCTCTCCGGTCGCCATCCTCCACTTGGTCCCAACCTCCTTCCTCTTCCTTAGACTTCTACCATGGTTTCCTGGTCCCCTTCTTCCCTGGTGGCTACTGTCCACTCTTCCACACAGTAACCAGAGCAAGTTTGTCACTGTGCAGTCACATCATGTCACTTCCCTTCTTGAAGCCTATGGAGGCTCCGTGACTGGCAGGTCATTTTCCATTGGCATCTGTCTCACATCCCAAGCCCACACCCAGAAGAAACCCAACCCTGCCTCTTGCTTTGAGCCTGTTCCCCTGGGTTTGGGGTGGGGGGCTTCTTCTCCCTCTGCCTTCCAGGACTGTGCCCCGCCTATTCTATTCTTCTTTCTGAATCTTCTCCTTCATTCCCTTTGCCCAGTCAGTGCCTGTGTATCTTCCCTTGTGGATCCCTACCATTTCCCAACCTCTGCCACCAGATCCCCATTCCTTCTGATGCAATGTCACGCTACGCTCTGCACACAGGGCTGGTCTCATTGTCACTTTTTCATTGGTTTGAGGGAATCACCTGATGAACGACTCTTTCCCAGCTTGGTCCATGAGTTCCATAAAAGCAAGGACTGAGTCAATATCCCTGGAGCCTGGATGGTGTCTGGCATGGTTTAACTACTCTAAAATATTTGCTAAGTTGAAAGAATCAAATGGACCTTGTCCCAGGCATCATAAAATGGATTGAACTAGGATGAGCAACTGAAGAAGAATATTCCAGGTGTGATAACTACTGTGGTGCCTTCGGTATTGCATGCAAAAGGCATCATCAGCACCAGAGAGTGAGGAGGGATCTCTCCCCGCCACCTGCACTGAGTGGGTCACCTTGCTGGAATCCAGGGCATGCAGAATTCACTGCTAGCCCCCTCGCTTCCTGGTCTGTATTGGATTCAAATAACAACACAAATCAGTATTGAGTGCCCTCTGTCTGCGCCCTGAGTAGCCTCCCCACCCCTTTGCCCTGTCTCTACTTCACATTGCTCTCACATCCAGCCTTCTGTGGTTGCGTCTGAAAGTGTCAGAACCCTGATGGAAAAGGGCCCTATCTCTCAGAGAGTCTTTCTCTGATAGCTATTTCCACTTGGCCAGAAAACACATGGTGAACGTTTTAAACATTTGTTGAAATATTGAACGGTTGAGATTTAAATCGGAACACTAATGGGCAAACTGCATTTCAGCTTTCTGTGATCCATTTGTTTCTCCAAAGAGCAACAGTACTTCTGTTTAATTGAATTGCAGGCTATTACTAGATTGGCCAGCTCATCTCTGTTGGAACCTGGAGAGTGGAATGGGGCTGGTTAGAAAGAGCATTAGGAAGGTTGGAGATGGCCCAGGCTTCACAAGTGCAGCCATTTTAGAGCCTCTGAGTTTTGCCTCAGTTGCCACTGGCTGGCACAGGAGGAAGGGACAGACCCACGGCAGATGTGAGGGTGGAAGAGGGAGACAGGGACTGGAGCTTGTAGCTGCATTTCATGAAAACATTGGTGGTGTATGGCTCGAAGGCCACATCCTCTAAGGATATCATGAAGCTATTTCCTGTCCGAGTGCACGAATGGCTTCTTACTTCCTCATTCCAGTTCTTAGGAGACAAATAAAGCTGAATTAAGTTTTTTTAAATTTCTCTTTTGGAAAAATGAGGAGGAACCTTATAGAGGGATGCTTTTGGAAGCCCTTGTCGAGAAATTCCAATGGATTTTCATGTGAACATTTGAAAATTGCCCTGTTCTGACTTTTTTCTAGTTCCCTGTCTAGAACTTGTAATGCTAATTACTCTTGCCTTTACTTCT
>NW_008340872.1:4613495-4658532 GCF_000622305.1 Nannospalax galili | reverse complement strand
GAAATTCCAATGGACTCTCATATGAACATTTGAAAATTGCCCTGTTCTGACTTTTTTCTAGTTCCGTCTAGAACTTGTAATGCTAATTACTCTTGCCTTTACTTCTCCTTCACATCTCCTATTCATGATTCAAGGACTTTCTTTTCCCATTAGAGATTAGACTTGTACAATTTGAGAGTCTTTTAGATGGACCCACTGAAGGAATACTCCAATTGCCTCACCCTGTGCTCCTGTTCAGCATGGAAGAAGCCAGAACAATCTGCAACACAATTACCTATGACAATTTGGGTAACCTCTTCAGAAGATGGTCTGATAAGACTAGGAGGTAGGAATTGGCTAGGCAGTTAGGGTAAAAAGACCCCCAAAGAAAAGTAGCCAGTTTCTTGGCTAAAAGTCAAAATGTCCTTGGGCCTGTTAGCAACATATTCTGTTCCAAAGGCCAAAAATGTCAAAAGTATTTGGGAGCTTGTGTCTAATCCTTAAAAGATTTTAGTGTTACCTCTTCAGAGGGGGAATATTAGAATACATAAAAGCCCCATACAAATAAATAAGTGAAAGAAGAAAAAAAATTATCTTTTGAGATTAGTGTTATCATTTTAAGAATTATTTTGTTTCTCCCTGCAAGAAGGCAGAGAGTATATTTTGTAAAAGTGAGGACGTACATCTCACCTGAAAACACTCGTGTGTGCATCTGCAAGACCCTCTGGGCCCACTGGAGTGGGGAGAGTGGTCATTGTTTTTTATTAAAGATTTTTATTTTTAGATTATGTGTGTGTGCATGTGGGTATGTGCTCATGAGTACAGGTGCCTGTGGAGGCCAGAAGTTTTAGATCCCCTGGAGCTGGTTACATCCAAAGTGTGTCCTGGGAACTGAACCCAGGTCCTCTGGAAGAGGCTCTTAACCGTTGCATCATCTCTCAAGCCCCTGTGGTCATCATTTCTAAACTGGTTATTAAAAATGGCATATAGGGCCCCGGCTGGAGAGATGGCTCAGTGGTTAAGAGCACTGGCTGAACCCAGGTTCAGTTCCCAGCACCCACATGGCAGCTAACAACCATCTGTAACTACAGTTCCAAGGGATCCAACACCATCTTCTGACCTCCACAGGCATTGCACGACATGGGTGCATTTACATATCAGCAAGTAAAACACTCATACACATAAAAATAAAAATGGTAAATGATCATTTTCACATCAAATAAAGCCATCTTTGGTGAAGTTTCTTTAAAAAATAATGCTGATTTATACAAAGTGGGATTGAAGGAGGAGAGCTCCTCTGCAATACAGTCCTGTCAGAGTTTTAGAGGAAAGCTTAGGCTGAGGGCAGCAGGGGACTGGGCTCCTGTGATCTGGCCACTATAGTAAAGGCCACACAGGGCAGGAGTGTGTGGACTCCTGGTTCTGGATGCTCAAGTCAAGCTATCTGGGGCCAGTTCCTCCTGTACCTGCTCCAGACCTTTCCCTTAGCTTCTGGTGGTTTCTGGTGATCTTTGACCTTCACTTGGCTTCCTCTACAAGCCATTCTTAGGTGTACACCTGTGTCTAACTTCCCCTTTTTGTAAGGACCATATTGCATAAGGATTCACCCAATAATTTCATTTTAACTTAATTACCTCTATAATGACCATGACCCCAAGTAAGGTTCATTCTGAGACCCTACAGGTTATACTTCAACATAGAAATTGTGAGAGAACATAATTCAGTATCCTACAGTGACTATAACTTTAAAGGAAGTTTAAATGTTCACTTTATGAATTCTTTAAAAATTGATGTGACTTTTAAAAATATAGAATCAGTTCAACAAATTGTGCTGGTGGAAGTCAGAATAGTAGCTACTTTGAGGACAGAGAGGCTTGGACTAGTGAAATGGCTCAGTGGGTAAAGGCCCTTGCCACCAAGCTGACAATTTGAGTTCAATCCCCAGAACACACATGGTGGAAGGAGAGAATCACCTCTTAAAAGGGGTTCTCTTAGCCGGGCGTGGTGGCGCATGCCTGTAGTCCCAGCACTTGGGAGGCAGAGGCAGGCAGATCTCTGTGAGTTCAAGGCCAGCCTGGTCTACATAATGAGTTTCAGGCAAGCTGGGGCTACAGGGAGATCCTGCTTCAAAAAAAAGGGGGGTTCTCTTACCATAC
This sequence comes from Nannospalax galili, assembly GCF_000622305.1. Classification (NCBI taxonomy): domain Eukaryota; kingdom Metazoa; phylum Chordata; class Mammalia; order Rodentia; family Spalacidae; genus Nannospalax; species Nannospalax galili. The sequence continues at coordinate 4,656,397 of NW_008340872.1, read as the reverse complement.
ATACTTAATGGCATGTGACTCCCCCAAAACATAATAAATAAATGCAATAAAAATTTTCTTAGATCAGGTCTGGGAAAAGACACAAAGACAACTTCTCAGATGCTGAGTGCAGTCTGGGTCTTGAGGTGAATGCTCTTTCCATGGTGTCTTTGTGGTTGGAGAAACACACTGAACTGCCTCTTTGTCGTGAGAACACTCCTGTTCTGAGTCTTAGCTTTTAATAAGAAGTTTACCTAGAAGATCTGTTCTGCATATGAATTAGGACATCTGCTACCTCCTTACAGTGTGATTTAGGGGTTTGAATTTTCTTGTCTATAAACACTGAACTGAATAATCTCCCATCAGAGCTGCAGAGGAACTGGTGTCGGGGGGTAGGGTTTGGGGAATAAGCAGCAGATGTAGCTTCTTGCATTGTTGAAAATTGGTGTTCTTCACAGGCCTCCCTGGATACCTGGACAAGAGACTTTGAATTCCATGCTGTGCAGGTAAGAACTTGAGGGTTTCTGATGGATTAGCCAGGCTTTCCAGAGAGACAGACACATTTTCTCTTGAACACAAACATATACAGAGATAGATGGATAGATGATAGATAGATGATTGATAGATAGATAGATAGATAGATAGATAGATAGATAGATAGATAGATAGACAGATGATAGACAGACAGAGAATAGATAACAGAATAGTGATAGATTAATTCCTGCTCTTTTTTTAAACTGGTTTTCTGGTGTGTGTGTGGGGGGGTGTATATGCATGTGCGTGTGCAAATGTGCATGTGGAGGCCAGATGCATTGGGCATCCTCTCTCACTCTCTGCCTTATCCCTTTGAGGTAGGGTCTCTCCCTGAACCTGGGACTCATGTTTTTCAGTTAGGCTGACAGCCAGAATGCCCCATCAATCCTCCTGTCTCAGCCCTGGGGCTACAGATATGCACAAGACCATGCCTGGTTTGTTACATGGGTGCTGTGGTCCAATCTCAGGTCCTCATGGTTATGTAGCAAGTGCTCTTAGTCACTGAGCCATCTTCCAGCCCATCTATTCTTTTCTTCTTAAGGCTTTCAGCTGATTGGCCTGATATATTAAGGAGGATAATCTACTTAACACCTGCTGATGTAAATGCTAAGGACACCTAAAAATCACCTTCATAGCAACATCTAGAATAGTGTTTAAACAAAACCTGAGTTGACACATGGAATTAACCTTCGTATGTAATCCTGTCAGCTTTGCACTGGGCACCAGGTCCTGTACCTACCTTTCTTCATCCTGTTGTCAGTTATCAGAATCCCTCTGACTGACTTGGTGCTTTCTGGGTTGATCTGTGTTTCAGTGTCTTACCTGCAGGAGACATGGGACTCTGCAGCAGTCCAAGATTCCGTGGCTCTGTGGCCTGATTTATGGATCAACCCCTCTTTTTCATAAATTCATTCATTATTCTTTTCTGCAGCAGAATCGAGGGCTTTCCCTAACATGATAAGAAGCAAGGGAATAAAATCAACCATCCAATAATAGCTGGACATTTAGTCCACCCAGAGTGGGAGGGGTCGGCACCTGGGTCTGATGCTACAATCAGCTGGCAAAGCTCCATAATTGTCAGGCTAATCAGCATGCTCCAGAAATGCCCTCAATAAGTTCCCCAATGGGAACTTAACAGAGTTCCCCAAAAGAAACATCTTCAACTGCCCTCATCCTCCAGGGCTCTCCCATTAGTGAAGGAGGGAAGAGGTCAATTTCCTAAGGAGCAGTTCCCCCTCGAGCCTGGGGTGATGGGAGACTCAAGAGTATCTGTCCTTGTTCATCAGAGTGTTTGCTGTTCTGACAGTGATGCAGGTGCAGGATGGATTCTTGTTTATCCTCACAGAACTGGGAAGCATCCATGCTTCTGGTTACAGACGGGGGTACACGTCCCTGGAAGTGATGTCAGTTGCTCAAGGTCTCAGCAAGTTGCAGAGCGAGTGAGCTGTAGATTTCTACACTGCCAAGTTACTGTCATGGCTGATGTTCTAAGAGCTTCAGGGGTCTGGAGTTGTCTTCCACTGGCTGTCATTCCTCCAGTGGCACATTTCGGAAGGGCCTGAAAGGGACCAGTTCCTGGACCTCAGAGCTCAGAGGCTGAGTACTAGACCTCCCCCTCTCACTGACACATCTGCCTCAATACCCAAAGGGTCATCACCCCCTGACCACTTCCTTTCTTTCATCAAGTAATACAGGACAGTAAGGAGTTTGGTACAATCATCGTTTCTGGGAGCCACATTTTAATAGTGTCTAGTTTTCTAACTATACATGTCTCCAGTGGGTAGAAGCAGTTGATAGGGATCAAGAAGCTGCTTGTGGGGCTGAGATGGTGGCTCAGTGGACAAGGAGCTTGTTGACCTCAGCACCTACATCAAAACTGGGTGGGCATGTCAGCCTGCCTGTAATCCCAGCACTCGGGGTGCAGAGACAGGGGATCCCCAGGGCCAGCTAGGTCGTCTAGTGAAGTCTGCAAGCTCCAGGCTTAGCAGGAGACCCTGCCTCAGTAAATAAAGTAGAAAACGATTGAGGAAGACAGCTGATGTCAACCTCTGTCCTCTACAGGCATGAGTGCACATAGCATGTACGTGCACGCATACACACAGATGGTGCAAAACCGTGTATGCACACACACATGCATACCTCCCTCCCAACACACACACAAAAGAAGCTACTTGCATCTGCTTCATTTGGTTCCCTATCTGATCGGACTTAATGATGCAAAACTGCTGTTGGGTTATAAGGAAAAAGTACTCAGAGACATAGAGCCAAGAGCTGGAATTCCTTTACAAGCCCTCTAGCACTGACCAGGGCGAATCTGGGAAGGCAGATAGCTGCTAGCTACAGCACCGGTGGGTGGGGCACATACTTCTGGAAGGAGCAGTTAGTCTCTCTAAAGATGGTTTTCTGTTACATAAGGTGTTTTGGCATCTTGCTCCCTAGGAAATTTCTTTTGGAGAAAGTAGGCCATGCAAATGAAAAGGTCTGACTGGCGATCATTTGCATCTGGTGACACTTGCTTGGAGGGTTAATGAGGTCAACTAGTTAAACAAACACATTTTCTTTGAGCACCTGCACTTCCACATGGACTGGCCCAAGATTTGTTCTTGTGTAAGTGCCTGTGTATAGCTTGTTTTGTTTGCCTTAGAGAAGGCAGAAGGCAGCTTTGTGTTTCATGGACCCAATAGAGCAGAAATTATGGATTGTTTCCTGCTGGCCTTGACCAAGGTGACCTGGAACACATGTAGTGTCCTGGATGTCTTAGTGCATTTTTCTATTACTATAAAAGAATGCCTGAGGCTGGATAATTTGTAAACCACAAAGGTTTATTTCTTACATTTCTAGATGCTGCAAAGTCTATCATGGTGCCAGCTTCTAGGGAGAGAGGCCCTTCTTACTGCATCATAAGGCCTATCACCAAAGGCCTCAACTATTAGGGAGCATGCTTGAGAGACAGAAAAGTATAGCCAAACTCATTGTTTTATTAGGAAGCTACTCCTAGAACAGCTAAGCACAAAAGACCCACTTTTTACAACGGCAATTCTGAGAGCCTGGAACACGGCCTCCTCCATAGCATTCAGAGAATCTTTCAGAGCAGAAGGACTACAGTGTGATCCTGCCTCTGTCCCAGCTCTGTCTGCCCTATCTCTCCCCCAACTGCCTTTACCTGACCTTACACTAGGCCTCAAGGGTCATGTAGAGTCAAGAGTTGATAGCACCATAGTACCAACCTCAGTACTGTGGAAAATGTTTTCAGTCTGTTCCTAGGGTAAACCATTGAACAACCTCTGGCTGTTTCCTCATTAGTAAAGAACTTAACATACTTGGCCTCATCCTGAGCTCCCCGTGTCTTCATTAAAGGCAGTGGTGGCTGTTGGGATGCTGAGGAGGGTGTCTGTGGAAAGAGCCACTGGCTAAGGGTACACTCTCTCAGGAGCTACTATTCTGAAGGCCGAGCAACCCCACTTCCCATTTCTCCCCTGTTGTCTTTCCCATTCAAGGACCAAACGTAATGAGCTCTCCTCCACAAAGGTGTTGAGCATCCTTGTTGGAAAGGGTGCTTTTATGAAAGTGCAAAGATGCTTCCTTGAGAAGCTTTTCAACAGATAAATGAAAAATAGATGAGCTCCCTTGAATTGCAAATGCTCTTCAAGTTGAAGGCAAAAATGTGGAAAGCTGCCTTCTCCCTCACCCAGAGCCAGAGGAGCAAGGTCAGGGATGCCTGGCCTGCATTTAACAGTAAACATCAGTGCCGTCATTTGGGCCAGAGAAAGCCTTTCTCCTTTTGCGGCTGCTTTGTGGCTTCACCCTGCCCAGAAACTTGAACTTGATTAATTTTAATTCAGTTCAGTTTCTGCTGGCTTCTCCCACCCTGCAACCCCAATAGCTATTTATTATGCCTTCTCTAAGTACCTGGCTTTATGCCAGAGACTGTGGGGTTGAAGACATATCACATAATCAAGTTCATGCCCATCAGAGGGATTATAATCTGAGTCTATGAAGATTAAATCTACAGTGAAAAAAAAATGACTGTATATATGGGAGTTTTAGATCCATACATAAGTGTTCCCATACCTAGAGGGTAGAAAGAGCTAGAAACCCACCAGGACTGCTCAGGACTCTGTGGAAGTTAGTCAGGACCTTGGCCTGGCTAAACACACAAGGTCTAACATTAAGATAGAAACAGCTACTGCTCAGTTTGCAAAACCATCACTGTAGTTAGGATCTCAGGGTACCAGTTTATTTGTTGTTTTGAGACAGAGTCTGTGTTAGTCACGCCTTCTTGTAGTTGTGACTGTATACTCAGGAGAAACAGTTTACTCAAGAAATGATTTTGCTCACTATGTCAGACCTTTCTGTTCATCATGGTGGAAAGGGCATGGAGAGCAGCAGTTATATCATGGCGGATGGAAAGTACATTGAGTGACAGGAAACAGTCACAGCCGATGATAGCTGCCAAGGACATAGCCCTCAGTGACCTTCTTCCAACCAAGCCTCACCTTCCATGGTTCCACCCTTCCCCCAGCAGTCTGTTCACATTTTTAATCTATCAATTGACCCAAGGATGGGTTCAGAGCTCTCCCGAGCTAAGGATCTCAGGAAGGGCCCTCCTAGAAACACCCAGAGGCAGACTTTACTAATCCCCTAAGTGTTTCTGAATTCAGTCAAGTTGAAGGTCAAGATTAACCATCACAAGGTCTCCCTTTGAAGGTCAGACTGGCCTTGAACTTGAAATCCTCCTTCCTTCGCCTCAGAATGCTGGAATTATAGCTATGTACCACTGTGCCCAGCTAGGGTAACCCTGCAAATGTATACAGTAGGTCCCCAGAACTTCTGATCTGCTGCCCCTTAGTTCCTTGAGCTGACTCCAGCATGCCTGACCTTCCAGTGTGACCTTAACCTCTCTGGAACCTGTTGACAGAGCTTAAAGCAAGTGAACAAGAGAGAGTCCAGGCCTGCTGGTTCCCAGGCAGAGAGAGTTGGAGCCAGCCTCAGGTCTCTCTGCATTCAATACACTGGAAAGTACACAGCCTTTAAAAAAGTTGGAGTTTCTCTAATCAGTTTAGGTGATTTTTCAGAGAAGAGGCCCATAGGGTATTCTCTTGGGTGTCTGAATATGCATTCCCTTCTGATTTGTAGGATAAAAAGCCCAAAGAACAAGAAAAAAGAGGGGATTTTCTTCATCGACCATTTTCTAAGAAGTTGGACAAGAACCTGCCCTCGCACAAACAGCCCCCAGCCTCCCTTATCACACAGCTTCAGAACACCAGAGCTCTACTAAAAGACCGGAAGGCCTCCAAGTCAGGCTTCCCTGACAAAGGTGGGTCCACTTTGCTGTCTGCCCCTAGGGGTGGCCATGTGGGCTCACCACAGATGCCACCCTGGGAAAGCAATGTTGATAGACCCATGGCAACAGAAGAATCAGGGGTCAGACTCCGGGATGTTTGGCACCTATGCAGGGGAGATTTGAGAAGGCAGAGATGGGGTACACAGCATCATGGAAACAGATTGATGTGCCCAGTATTATAGGAGCAGAGATGGGGCTGTGGCATAGGGGCAAGGAATCAGGATACGTGGTACTATGAGGGAAGAGTTGAGATGCCCAGAATTTTAGATTGGAATATAAGGTACTGTAAAGGCAGAGACTGGGGTACACTGTATTGCAGGAGCAGAGGAGACTTGACTGCATGATATTGTAGGAGCAGAAGTTAGGGTACACGGGCATTATAAGATTAAAGATCAGGCTATGTGTAATTGCAGTATTAGAGACTGGGTGCATGGAATTATAGCAGAGATTAGGATACACGTTATTTTAGAAGAAGAGGTTTGGGCTCATGGTATTGTGGGACCAGAGGTAAGCATGGAGGGTTTTACAAGAATAGCTATCAGAGTATAGAAAAGAAATAGGTGTGTAGGATCAGAGACTGGGACACACAGTGTTCTCAGGCCAGAGCGAATGCAAAGTATTACAGGAATAGAGACTGGGACAGAGATCCCTGTACAGAAACAGGGAGAGGAGGGCAGAAGCATGCACTGAGACGTGGTTTCATTCGAGTGTTCTGTAGAAACATGGCCCCTATGAGGCACTGAAATGTCACTGAGTCTAGGCTCTGGAATGGTGGTACGGCATCCAGGTGCACATTCAAATCCCAGTTCTATTCATTGTGGGCCAAAGGTCTTCACTGGGTCCCTTAGCTGTAATTGCCCCTAGCTGTTGGAGCTCCTGAGCTGACTGAGATGCATGTGTAGGCTCCTCCCCTGACTCAGAATCCAGCCCATCATTGATAACTGATAAATATGAGTCTCCCTCTTCTGGCATGGCACAGATTTGACATGTTTAAGAGGAGCACCCTGGGAGGGGACCTGTGAACCAGGGGTGTCCTGACATGGAATCTTGAGGCAGAGGGAGAATCTTCTCACTATAGCTTGGAGGAGTTGCAGCATCTGCTCCCTCTGTTTGAAAATGAGGTTCAGAGAGGGCCGTGGTCATCTGAGGTCAACTCAGGCTTGCTGCTTACTTACTGAGATTCCCTGGTGGTGGCCACTGTCCCTGCTTTGCCCAAAGCAGTCTGCCTTCTTTGGTACAGAGAGCACAGAAGACCTTGGAGGGGAGGTGATGCTCACGAGCCAGCTGGAACATTGGAGACATTGGCCGTTAATGAAATTTTACTTCTTTCAGCTGTCAGGTCTCAGGCATCTGCTGCCTGAGGAGATTTATTTCTGTGTCTGGCTATTTATTTATGTAGGGAAAGAGGAATCTCAGTGTGCCCTTAGCTACTCCGGAAATCCCTCCCAATGGGCAGCAGCTTGCTCCTGCAGCTGGGCTGTGATGAAGACTATAAAATGTTAGTGAAAAGAATGTGAGACAGAGCTTATTCCACACAAACCTGGCTTTATTTTCCCCAAGCTTTCAGTCGTGGTGGGGTTTTCCCACTCTTCTCTGGTACAGTTTACAAACCTGGATTCTGGTCTGTGCCAAGTTCAAGCTGGATATTCTGGGCATTGGCTGGTTGCCCTAACTACGTAGGTGAACTGCCTTTGTTCAGAAATAGATGAGGCTCTACTGAGTTCAAAATCATGAGGGAGTCTTCAGAAGGAGGGAAATCTACAGCCTTGAATGAACCTGGAGGCCCTTATGTTAAGGGAATGGGCCAGGCATCAAAGAACAGATACTGTTTGTTTCTGCTTAATGTTCAGGAAGGCCAGAAGCAGATGGGGGGTTACCAGGGTGTAAGGAGAGGAGAAAAGAAAGTGAGCATTTAATGGGCACATTCTATCTGTAGGGCTGGAGGTTTCACAACCATATGGATAAACTTTACTGAACTATAGACCAAAAAATAGTTAAGATGATAAGTTCTCTGATATATATATTTCTACTAGTATAAATTAAAAGGCTCCAAATGGGACACAAGTCCTTCCAGGGTCAGTAGTTGGAGAAACAGATGTCTAGGTGTTTAGTCAGACTCTGTGTAGTTAGACGAATATAATGGGTATTCTGTCAAGTAGGTGACCCCTTTTCATTCAAAGGCCCTTTGACAGTTTAGAACTTTAAAGTAATCAGAGGGGAGCAGATATTAGCCAAGGGCTTCCTGTCTAGCCTTCTGCCCCTGCATCGCCAAAGACTGTCAGGCCTTGTGTGGGGGCTGAAGCTGACTCCTCGTCCAGGTAGCCAGGGCCATTTTTTTTTTTTCTGCTTCCTCCTGTCTTGCCCCGTCTTCTGTCTGGACGGTGTGCACTGTTGCTACAGCTGCCTTCACACTTTTGTTTTCTTGGTATGCAGATTCCTTTGGCTGCCGCAATATTTTCCGCAAAACCTCTGACTCCAATTGTGTGGCTTCATCTTCCATGGAATTCATCCCTGTCCCACCTCCCAGGACACCCAGGATTGTAAAGAAACTAGAGCCCCACCAGCCAGGGCCCGGAAATGCTAGCATCCTCCAGAAGGAAGAGCCCCTGATGCTGGATATGGTGCGCTCCTTTGAGTCTGTCGATCGTGATGACCACATAGAGCTACTGTCCCCTTCCCACCATTATAGGATCCTGAACTCACCTGTGAGCTTGGCCCGCAGGAATTCCAGTGAGAGGACATTCTCCCCAGGGCTGCTGTCCGGAAGCACATCGCCTCTTCAGGCTCCACCACATCCCACGCTGGTATCGTTTGCTCATGAAGATAAGAACAGCCTACCCAAAGAGGAGGGTGTGTGTTCCCCACCTCCAGTTCCCAGCAATGGCCTCACGCAGCCTCTGGGGAGCCCCAATTGTGTGAAGAGCCGGGGAAGGTTCCCTATGATGGGTATCGGACAGATGCTAAGAAAGCGGCACCAGAGCCTGCAGCCTTCCTCAGAGAGACCCCTGGATGCCAGCATGTCCCCTCTGCAGCCCACAGCCCCTTCCAGCCTCTCCTTTGACATGGCTGACAGTGTGAAGGGCCAGTGTTAACCCAGAATGGCAAGATTCTGGGACCCCCACTGGAACAGTACTCCACACATCCATCAGGACATGAACAGTGAACCTCACGGGACCATCCTTTATAGTCTCACCCCTTTTGCCATGTGATGTCCCAAGTGTAGATCAGCTGAAATCCACAGACTCAAAGCCTGCACATCCAGTCTGTCTTTAGGACCCTCTGAGATGTAGAGAATCACTAGGAGGGCTGGCTGTGGGGTAGTCCATTTCAGTCTGAGCCCTTCTTTCCTCAACCTCTCTAATATCTGAGCCCCCGCTAACATTGTCCAACTGGGCTCAGGGCTGAAAACCACACATCTCTTTTCTGGACCACTCCAATTTACAGGACAGTTAGTAGCTGACCTTCCTTCATTCTGTGCTGCCTGTGTGCCTCTCAGGCTGCTTGGCTCAGTGTTCACAGTCTCCCAGGGACCAAAGCACAAGGTCATTACCCAGGCTAGGGAATTCCCTCAAAGAAGAGTCCTTCTTTTCCTAACAGTGAATCTCTGCAGTAGAGCAGGAGTAACACAAAGTGTTGGACCCTGGGAACCCCAGAGCAAGATGGGAAGGAGCCTCAGACAGAGATGGAACCCAGCAGCAAGAACCCAGACAGAAGAAAATGGAAGGAAACACTCATTCCAAAACATTGCTTTGATAGTTCGGTTTGTTGTTGTTGTTGTTGTTGTTGTTGTTGTTGTTTTTGAAACTTGGTAATGGTTGAATGAACTTGTCCAAAGAGATCTTTCTTTATATGATGTCATTAAATTGAAGTAACAATATATATATTTTTGAGACAGGGTCTCACTAAGTAGCCTAAGCTGGCCTTGGACTTATAATCCTCCTGCTTCAGCCTCCAAAAGCGCTGAGATTACAAATGTGTAACCCCATGTCGGGTTTAAAGTAACAATTTTTAAAAATCTAAATGGCCAGTTGAAAAGTAGTTCCCTCAAATTCATGTTTTCCTGAGATGATACGGCTCAGATGGCCAAAAAGATGGCTTGGGTGGTATTTATAGCAGCATTAGACCACAGTGGCCTGCAATTGGCAAGAGCCTAGCCATCCTGTGCTCATACCATGAGCAGCAGAAGGCACTGAGATAGCTCCAGTTGGTTCTGCAGAACAAGACAAAGGATGGTTATGGCCGAATTCAGATGGCAAGAAGGTGGCATTTGCTCTGCAGTGCAGTTCTCTTCCTGTGGTTAGAGCTTGGGCAGTCTGCTGGGAGCAGGCTTGCTCACTGAGAATAAGGACAGCACAGTTTCTTCCCCAGGTTTTGAAAGCAGTGTCCCCCAAACAGGCTTTCTGTCCACATTGTATTTCCACACCTTCTCCCCAGGATCGAACCAAAGATGCATCTCCGATTTTGTGACTGTGCTGTCCTTATGTGGTTTTTGTGGCATCTGGTGTCTGACCACATCCAGCTGGTGCTTGATGGGTACTATCTCCATGTGGGTCCTGGACCTTGGTATTAGGCAGGGGACCACTCAGTCATGAGCAGCATTGCCAGGAGGGAAAAATTGGCACTGGTTGGATCACAGTTTAGGAGCTGAGTTATGAAACAGACTTGAATCTTCAATCTTTGATCAGTTCTGATGAGACCAGAGACCACAGCTATGGCTACAATGCCAGTAGAGTCATCATGGTTCATTGATTCCAAAGTGGGACAGTTCCTTTAAAATCACAAAGCCAGCTTTCACTTCCCTGGCAGACAGGCTTTGCCAGTAAGGGATGCAATAGACCTTCACCATTTCTTGTTTACCAGTGGTGACTTCCTTTGGCTCCTCGCAGCTCTGACTGAGCACGAACAGAACACACCTTTGGCTGACCCTGGAAATGAGATGCCCTGGTCCTGACTGACCTTGGCAAAACCCGGGCTGCTTAATCCCTCTAGGGGGAATCACCCCAGCCCTAGAGTATATTAGGAAGATGTCAGTCTCTCAGCATCTGGTGACAGACTTGTATCCTTTTATGACTTCAGTTTGGGTTCCAGGACTTAACATTGAAAATGGAACTTTTTAAACAGAGAGAAGAATCATCTAGCAGATGCTCTCTATTTGACAGGATGTGCTTGATTTTTTTGATGGGTGAAGAATCCTTTCTTCAGAGATGACTTCCAGCCGCAAGCACCCCACTCAGCAAGTTGGCCGGATGTGTACCTGTATGTCATCATCTCTGTAACCCCTTATGTCTCCTTCTGGCTTTTTGCTTTCCTTGAACATGTGTGTGTTCCTGTGTTGCTGTTAGCTGGTGGAGAATGTGTCGCCCATTCTGCAGATTCTTCGAGGACTGCTTCAGGTATTGTACCAGTAGCTGACTGTGTTCCTGTTGGTGATTTGGACTCAGGTGTATGGTGAACCCAGCGAGGAGGGAACAATCTGTGTTTTTGGGGTGTGTGTGTGTGTGTGTAAACACCTGACAGACAAATCTATGAAACCGTGTGAACGAAGAGATGTTAAATTCTTTATTGTTTTATTATATTTATATGGAATACTTGACTATCCTTTTGCTAAGTACAAAGTGTGTTGTCTGTTTGACCCATGACTGTCCTTCATGAATCCATGCCTGTGATTTCAGTCAGCCTGTGTGGCTACCCACAGAAATGACCGAACTGTCATCGTGTGAAGTCCAGGAGGAAAAGTCCATTTTAGTTGTATGATTTGGTCATAAGTAAAAGCTATATTTATGTCACCATTATTAAATATATGTACTTTTGTAATGACTGTGAAATACACGTTTTCCCCACTATGCCTGTGCCTTCCTTTATTTGCTGATAAATCATAAAACATCAAGTGTGTTGTAAACAGTGCCCTTGTTTACTTAAAAGTCTTGGTGTGGTAGCTGACTGGACATAAGTGGGAACTGAGTGTATGTGGGAAGACTTGGAGCTTCTTCCACTCCAGTACTCTCCTACTTTAATTCACTTGGAACAGGAGTGTTTACAAAGTTCTGTGTGGCTGGTGCTTTGTAAGTGGGAAGACACATCTTGATGGGTCAAGATTTCCTGTAGAGACTCAGAAAATGACACATACAGAATGGCGTCTGTGGATGATGCTCTGGACTCTCTCCTTGCTTTAGGCCCAGGTCAGGGAAAGGAGCTTGGTTGGGTTGGGTTGCGGGGCGGCGGGTGGGGGGTAATAGATTAGCTGTTTGGAGTGTTCTGGTTATGACTTGAATCATAATTGTTCACAGAATGTTTTGTAGGTGCCACCTTCCTTCAACCCTTGTGTCCCATCCCTTTTAGGGTAAGGAAATTCAGGCTTGGCAGGTTGCATAGATACAGAGTGGAAAGGGCCCCTGTTCCCACTACACAAGTTCTGAAGAACAAATACATAGTTTCGATGTTTTTCTTGTACAAACCACAACATTTCAGAGCAGAAAGGAACCCAAGGTTCTCTGACTCAACCCCCACTTTTTTTCTTGAGACAAGGTCTCACTATGCAGCCCAGGCTAGCCTTGGAGTCACAATCCTCCTGCCTCAGCCTTCTGAGTGCCGAGATTACAGACATGCCCCACCATACCCAGCCATCCAAGCCTTTTTTGAAGATGAGAAAACCAAGTTCTCTGTTTTACTGATAGCCCAGAGTCTCCACTTGAACTCACCAGTTTGGAGCACATGGCTCCTCCCTCAAAGAACTAGAGAGATCCGAGTGTGGCCGTCATAGTCATAGAGGAAACTTGACAGCAAGTCCAGCTGTCATTGCATGCGGTGCTGCTGAGGTTTCTGTCAAGACATCTTTACATTTTTAAGTTATTTTCACATCTGCACACTTTTGAGAGTAACTTCCTTGATTTTCCAACTACTGAACATCACACTCTTTCTACCATTGATTATTGAATCTGGGGATAGATGACTTCTTTTCTGTCCTCTTCTTCAATAGACCTGATGCAGGTAGCACCCCCTAGATAACTTCATCTACTTTAGCTATTAAAAAGGTGATTGGTGTTTGCTAGATTAAATCAATGGAACATTTTGCATAAAGCCATATCATAAAATGAAAATTCAGAAAGAATGCAAGACTGAGTTTTTTAAAGAGGGGTCTGGAAGCCTCTTGGTTACTATATTTGTCTTCTGTGTGCGATCTTCTGTGTACCACAGGCACAGTAAGAATAATTCAGAGCAGTGCTGGGAGCTGGTTCAATTTAATGTCATCACTTTTCAATGAAAGGAGTGTGTTTCCTGAGTCGTAAATGAGTGTATTATTTGTGGCAGCTCTTTTGTCAAGGGAGCTTTTCAGACATCTGCTTCCAAAGACAAATGGGGTACATATTTGTACTTCTTTGCTGTGGATGTGTTTTCACTGCACACTGTTGGCTTCAGGTTCGGTGTCCGTAGGGATGCCGGAATGGTGGGCGGGAGGCTTTGCAAGAGAAGATAGAGAAGCAGTTCAGACTTTGTCACCAACCTTGCGCAGGTATCTGCATCTGAGCTGGTGTGCAGATAATGAGGAACTTGGGGGGATACATCTGGGAGCATAGACCAGCTTAATGCAGAGCAGACTTGGGAATCACTGCAGTTGAGTGATTTATGAGGAAAAGATGGCACATTTCGGAGAGAAAAACACCAGACATATTTACAAGTGAAAAAATAAATGGCTCTGACTTCAAGGCCTGAGTGATTTGCATTCGCTACTTAGAAGATGACTTGCTTTGAAAGCAAAAGCTTTAATGTAGATTAAACTCTATGTAATAATAATACCTTGTACCACAGCCAGCAAAAGGGAGGTGCCAGTCCTGTACTGGGAACAAGACTGGACGGGGGTCCTTGGCAGGTCTAAGATAGAGCACCTTGTCAGGACCTCTTCACCAGCAGGATCCTTTGGGCTTTGTTTGTGTAACACATTACACGTCAAGTCTCCTATGACTTTAGTAAAGATTTGTTTCCTACAAATTTTAATGAGACTTGCTGAGACAGAGCAGCCGTCTGTCATGGGGTCATCTGGGGATCTGGGCAGTTTCTGGCTTGTTGCACTATCCCCTTAGAACACAGGTTAGGCAAGTGCTCAGCCACAAATGAGACACCTACACCGCACTCCTTCCTCAAGGTTTAGGGGCCATCGCATAAAAGGGGGCAGAAAGATTGTTAAGACAGAGGTTGGGAAGGACTCCAGTGAGTGAAACGCTGTCTTCTGAACGTGGCAAGATCACTGCACTCAGGAGCTCACAGCAGCCGTGGTTGCTTGTACCACAGGTACACAAGTTCGAGCCAGTCAACATTTTGGCATAGCGGGGGCATTGCCTCATGAGCCCCTACCCCTGAGGAGCCATGGACAGTCAAAGGCTTCCAGGAGAGGGAAAGTCAGTTTTCTTTAAGGATGTGGTTCTTGGTAGGTTGGCTATGCTTCACTGAGTGGCCTTACACCCAGGAGTATATAAACAGCACATGAGGTTTTTTTTTAATATTCTATTTATTTTATGTGTATGAGTTTATTGCCTGAGTGTATGTAAGCGCACTCATGTTGTACAATCCCTGAGGATGTCAGAAGAGGGCGTCAGATCCCTGGAACTAGAGTTAAGACAGTTGTTGGCTGTCATGTGGGTGCTGGGAATTGAACTCGGGTCCTCTGCAAGAGCAGCCAGTGCTCTTAACCACTGAACCATCTCTCCAGCCCCCAGAATTGATAAGTTATTTAAAAAAAGAACACAAAGTAGGGGTGGTAGGGAGATGAGAGCAGACTGGGAGGATGCAGCAGTTCACAATGCCACATTACAGCAATGCCTAACTAACCACAGCCTGATGCTTAGCCCATTTTAACCAAGAGTGGAACCCCAGACTCTGAGAACCTGCTCCTTCAGATTTCTCCTGGAACCAAGACTTTCCTCTCTCTGTATTGAAAATATACATCCAGCATAAAACGGGGACGTAAAATCCAACTCTGATCTTATCAGAGAAAGACTTGCCCTTTCTGACCCCTACTGACCTAGAACCAAACACACAAGGACAAACAGATGCTCTCAGTCTAATTCCACCTATTGTTTGTAACACAAATGGGTAATTCTCATTACTTCTAATGAATATTCTTAGCTGGAAGCACTTGCTTGATATAAACACACACACGCACATTATTCTGGGTCTATGGCAATAAAGGGTCATGAAGGATTAAAGCTGTAAGTTTAGGTTACAAGAGAAGCCCAGTAAGCTCTTTTACATCATAAAAAGCTGCAACGGTGTCCCATAAGTCATTCCCATAGGGGAGTTAGGACAAGGAAGAGGGTGAATATGATTAAAATATATCATATGAAATTCTCAAATATATTTAGGTAAAATAAAAAATAATCGCAGTTCTGTGGTTGCTATCACAAGAGGAAAGCAAAAGAGTTTCCATCAGCCCTTTAGGGTTCAGTGAGGGGCTGATCATACCCTCTTATAGCCTGATGGCTTGAACTGGGGTTTTTGGTCTTGCCTATGAGCATGAAGCTATTTGAGGTATTGTTAATGTTCCTGCCACTTTCAGAAAGATGCAGATGCCTGCAATTTAAAGGTGTCTGTTGCATGACTTTTGCTGGGAGATGTTAAAAAAAAAAATCTATTAATCTAAGATAGAGCACTGACAGACTGAAGGAAATAATATGTGCAAGTCCAGGTCATGGTCAGCCCGTGAGTTTACCAGGGGTTATTTACAGGAGCACAGACAACGAACCACCAGGAAGTCCCCTGGATGGTTTACGAGAGGCTGTACCACTGGGAAATCCCACTCTAGTTTACCTCTTATATAAAGTGATTGGGACCTTGGGGAGAGTCTCATGACCCCAATAGCCTAGATTTCATGAGGGTCTTATGCAGGCCATCACAGCTGATCTGCTACAAGATCGCAATGGTCATGTCTAACCTGGAGGAAACAGCTATCTCACAGCCCCCTAGAGCTGAGTTTCAGTGGTATATGCCTGTAATCCTAGCACTGGGGAGGTTAAGGTTGCAGGATTGCAAGTTTAAGGTCAGCCTGGGGTATAGAGAGGCCGTCTCAGTAAATAAATATCCCTAAAATCAGACACGCTTTGCCCCATTGTTGCACCACTGTAGCAGCTATTGTTGAGCAAGGGTTAGGTTTTCTCTATATGTGTGTGTACACGTATGTGAGTATGTATATGCAGGTAGGTGTGGGTGTGTACGCACATGGAGGCCAGAGGACACGGATTCTGTTTCTTCAGGTGCTTTCACCTTGTTTTTGGAGATAGTCTCTTATTGGCCTGGAACTCTCCTCATGGCCTAGCTGGCTGGCCAGTGAACTCACAGAGATCTGCCTGCCTCTGCCTCCCAAGTGCTGGGACTATAGGTGTATGCTACCACAATCGGCTCCAGCCTTTTTTTAAAAATGTGGATGGGGAATCTAAGGTCCTCATGCTTACAAGGCAAACACTTTACTGACTGAGCTATCGCCCCAGCTCAAGGATTATATTTTCTAAAGAAGGGAACAGACTTGGTAAATTCAATCACATTTATGAAGAGCATTTTAGGGTGAATTGTGCCCTCCCAAAATTCATATGTTGAAACCCTAATCCCCAGTATCTCAGGATGTGACCCTATTTGAAGACAGGGCTTTATAGAAGCAAATGAAAATGAGGCAATTACAGTCAGACCTGATGTAATCTCACTGGGAACACCAAGCACGAAAGACCCAAAGACCGAATGAGGACACGGGGAGGAAGCAGTTGTCTGCCAGCAAGGAGCAAGGCCTCGAGGGACACTTCTGCTAACAGCATCAGCTCAGGTTTCAGCCTCCAGAACTGTGGAACAATAGATGCCTGTTGTTGAAACCACCCAGTCTACATTTTTTTTTTTAATGGCAGTTCTACAGACTAATACAGAGGGACAGCCAAATAGTACTGTTTATATATTCTACAAATCTTACAATTTTTGTTCTATCTGCTGAACTCCTTTACCCTTTCCTTACTATTAAATGAGTTCCAGAAAGTTCTCTGGTTTGGGAGTGAAAAATTCTACCTACTCCATATGTTCCCTGTGTGCTCAGCTCAGTGTGTCAGTTAATTTCAAAAATATGTTTTTCTGTTAAACAGTTCTGCAAACTTTCTCTGCAAAGGACCACACAGTTAATAATCTCAGTGCAGAGGATTACCATTCAGCCTGTGGCATACTCTTCTTTGTTTTGGTTTGGATATTTTTTAAAAAGAGCTCTGCTTAGTTTTTGTTTAAAAATGTAAAGTCCATTCTTATCTGGTAGACATATAAAAACAGACTACAGCTGACTTCAGCCCTCAGGGTATAGTGGGCTGAACCTTGATTTCATCTTCACCGAAACCCTGTGAAATCTCATATTTTCTGGTCTCATGTTTTCTGTTTCAGATAAGTTTAAGGAGCTCTGCCCCTTCTTACAACCAGGATTTCTGCAGTCAGACACCACAAATATTCTTTTAGGATCTTGACCCCTGACTCCTGAGAGAGGTCTGGAGGGGGAGGAGAGAGGGAGAGAGGAAAAGAGGGAGGGAGGGAGGGAGGGAGGGAGGGAGGGAGGAAGAAAAAAGGAAGGAAGGAAGGAAGGAAGGAAGGGAGAGAATTCTGATTTGTGGTATCTGAGCTCTCAGGAGGGTCTGTCAATAATGGTAATGAACTGATCAAGAGTTTGGCAAAATGATTTAACCCTAGGGAAAGCAAAGGTGAGGAGACCCTGACTTTAAAAAAAAAAAAAATTTTAACCATTCCTTCTTGTATTGTTTTGAGTATTAATCCATTTTTCATTCTTATAATCAAATGCTTAAGGCTAAGTAACTTTAAAAAGAAAAGAAGTTTAGTTCAGGGTTCTGGTCCCAAATTGAGATGACCTCACTTGTAGTTGCAAGGCATCCCATGCGGAGAGGCATGAAGTGGGTAGGTATCTCCAACTTCTAGTACCTCTTCCTATATAGTCACAGGATTCAATGAAGGTTCCATCTACATTACCTCATGGAATCTTCATCACCCCCCAGAAGCCCTGACACTAAACATCATAGTGTAATTAGTTTCTAAGCTTTTAACACCTCACAATGGGGATTACATTTCAACACATGGAGCCTTAAGGGATACACACCCAAGCCACATGCAAATCACGGCAGATCTGCAGGGTTGTTTGCCATCCGCGGGCACAGCAGTGCTTTCACAGGGCCACTCTGACGCCAGTCAGCTGTTACCATTCAGTCCTGCCTCCCCGTGCAGAGTGGGTGGCCCCTATGCTCAGGTGGCTTTCCATTTCCAGCTACTTCCTACTTCTCTTTTGTGAATCCCCTCTCCAAATTAGGCTCTTGTTTGCATATAAAAAAGGAGCACTTACTCAAAGTCTCAGGGAACAGTCTAAAAGTAGGACCTGAATGATGCTCCCAGGCAAGTCAGGACCATTACTCACAACTGGATGACGAGCTGGACAAGCATCCCTGAAAGACAAATTGTGTCCTCTGAGTCAGAGTTCCAAATAGCCTATTCAGTGCCCTTCCCACCCACGGCCACTTCAATTACATGAGCCATTCTCTCTTTCAGAGCATTTGGGCCATCTCAGAGACTCACAAGGGCTTCAGAATGGACCCACCTCTGGGCTCAGAGCCTTTGGAGTATAAAGTGTCACGGAGCAAAACAGAGTCTCAAGATGAGCACATCACAGCTGTTTGGAATGTAGTTTTTATAACTCACAGCTGAATTCATAGCAAAACTTAATGTGTTATATATTCAATTCAGATATGAAATCAGGGTGTCAGTACAACTTTTTGTCCTGCCTGCATGGAGTCATCTCAGAGAATCATATTAGGAAGCAGAAGGCAAGCGGCTCTTCTCTTTTTGATGGAGAAATGATGCCTCAAAGACCCCATGGTTGGTGAGTGATAGAATCTGCCTACAAGCTCAGTTCTCATACCCCTAACCCAGAAAAAGACTCTAGAATTAACTGGCATCCTGGGGAAGCTTTGGGAGACCATGAAATCTGGAAAATTTTAGTCTTCAGAGAAAGTAGACATAGGAATGACTATAATAAAAGGAAATTGATTTCTGAGAAGTGTTTGAAGGAAAAGGGTCTATGTGAGTCTCTCTCACCTTCCTAAGTAGATGTGGGGCCAAGAGCGCCCTCTTCTGAACTTTCCTGATTATTTGTGCTGAAGCCTGAGTGACAGCTATTAAATTATGTCACTGTATCATTCAAGGTCTGGGACATCCCCTTATTCATATGATGATGTGTGGGTACATAGATGGATAGATGGATGGATGGATGGTGTATTAGTTACCTTTCTCATTATTATAAGCAAATACCTGACTGGAAAGAATTTTTAAGAACATGAAGGATTTATTTTGGCTCACAGTTTCAGAGGGTTCAGTTCATCATGGTGGGGAAAACATGGCAGAGCTGAGCAGAGAAGTTCACATCATGGCATAGAGAACACATCTGTTTTTTTTTTTCCTTTCTCTCCATTTAATCTTTCTGAACTCCCAACCCATGGTATGACAGTGCTCACATTCTTGGTAGGTCCTCCACACTCGGCTGTTTCTGAACTGCTCTCACAGACACACCCAGAGGTGTGCCTTATTAATCTCCTAGATGATTCTAAATCTAGTCAAGTTGACAAGATTAGCCATCATAGATGGATATATATTTTTTATCTTATGTGAACCAGTGTACTGCCTACATGTATGTGAGTGCACCTGTGTTGTGCAGTGCCCATAGAGGTTAGAAGAAGGTGTCAGATCCCCTAGAACTGGAGTTATGGATGGTTGTTAGCCACTGTATGGGTGCTGTGAATCAAATCCAGGTCCCCTGCAAGAGCAACCAGTGCTTTTACCTGCTGAGCCATCCCTCCTGTCCCATAGATGGATATATTAGTGAATGGATGGATGGTTGGATGGGTGGATGGATGGTAGAGGAGAGGATGTTTGGGTGGATAGAAGAATGGACATATGAAAAAATAGAATTGAGAATAAATGTTAAAGAGAGGTTATGTAGCCTAGATTAGTGGATTTTTAGAGGCTGGTTAAGAGAAAAGAAAATATTCTAATGTATGGTGTAAGTTCTCAAATATGTGCTTTAAAAAATGAAGAAGAAGGCCTGGGAAATAAATAATAGGGTTCTGATTTTTGGCAACTAACATCCTTTAGAGAGACCAACAATGCCTCCATTCACTACTCTGGAAGGAAGGAATGATGGTCTTCAGTTGTCTGGTGAGGCCATCAGCCCTAGCTGTTGATTAATATATGTCCATTTGGCCAGTCTCTTTTTACTGACCTTCTAGGGATTTGGTGGCTATCAGATAAATGGGGACAGTTCACCTGTCACTCCCTCCAGCCACACAGTTGTTTCTTAGGCTACTATACTGAGGCCAAACTCTTCAATGAAGAAAAACAAATATCAACTCTGAAACAGCGCAGTGCCCTCATTTTCCTGTTCTCTCACCCAAGCAGCCTTCTGTGTGCACACAAGCCACCTACAAGATACAGTCAGATGATGCATTTCCACAAGAAGGTATTCAAAGACCCTCACTCCAGCTAACTGCCACTTCCCAACTGTTACAGCTGAAATTGTATGCATTCGCCTCATCTGCAATCGATGCTAAAGCCCTCTAACTTCCAGTGCTTCAGAATATGACTGTGTTTACAGACATGACCTTTTTAAGGGGTGATTTAAATGAGTTCCTTGAGTAAGCCTAATCTAGTTTCACTGTTGTCCTAACAAGAAGAGGAAGTTTGGACATTAAGAGAGACACCAGGGATTCAAGAACACAGAAAATAGCCATGTAAGGACCCAGAGTGAAGGCAGCCATTTGCCAGCCAAGAAGAAAGTCCTCAGAAGAAACTCAACCAGGAATAGTGTGATTTGGGATCTCTAGTCTCAAGAACTCTAAGAGTACATTTAAACAACATGTTTAAGACAATGTGTGGACTGAGCAACTTCCTATTCTTGACCTCTCCAGTGTGAGTGCCACTGTTGGATTACTCTGACTGCTGAAGCATCCACCCAGCCTCAAGAACCAAGCCACTACTGGGTGCTCAGCCTCAGATGTGATTCAGCTGTTGTTACTGATAGACTATACAAACCTCAGAAAAACCATGAGCTTCATTAGAGGAGGCCATAAAGGCATAAAACAATCAGAGTGGCCGAAAGGCTCTAAATTGTAAAAGTACAAAGTTCTGTCAGTGACCTAAGGGCTATAGATGAGAGGCCTGGCTCTGCTCACCCCTTATCAGTTGGTGACTCCCAAGCCTGAGAGAAAAGTGTTTGTGGAGCCCACCTGTCTCCTCTAGGGCCATAGATAACACTCCTGCCAGTTTGTTGGGAAATAATCTTGAGAAGGAGACCCTCAATCACTCCAAGGACACCAAGCCCGGGCACTCAACTCCCCACTAAGTCAGCTGTGTCCCACAACCCTGGTATAACCCCCCACACAGCCCTCCATTTTCTTTGTCTAGTTGTAGATGCTTGGTTCCCTCTGACAGCCTCTACCTCTCACTATCCTCTTTGAATAAAGGAAGATCTATTCCTTGCCTGTTGCAGGTCTGGCTCTGGTTTCTTGTCTCCTACTCTATTTTTCCTTTTATTTTCCAAAAATCTAAGAGTTACTATCTCCAAGTAAGCTGATTTAATAAATTATTTTAAGATATCTATCATCTATCTATCATCTCTATCTATCTATCTATCTATCTATCTATCTATCTATCTATCTATCACCTATCTATCTATCATCTGTCATCTATCTATCTATCAATCATATTTATTCTATCAGTTCTGTTCTAGGGAACCCTGACTAATATACTATTCAACTCATTTAAAAATATTTTATTTACTTTTATGCATATGAGTGTTTTGCCTACATGTATGTAAATGCATTATGCGTGTGCCTGGTACCTGTGGAGGCCAGAAGAGGACATTGGAGCCCCTGGAACTGGAGTTAAGGATGGGTGTTAGCCACCATGTGGGTGTTGGGAACTGAACCCAGGTCCTCTGCAAGACCAGTCAGTGCTCATAACTGCTGAGTCACCTCCCCAGCCCCTTATTTAGTGATTCTATTATACTGTCACTGTGACTAAAAGGCCCCCTGGGTCTGGATTTAACAGGGGACCTGGGACATGGTAGGGGATTTAATTCTGAAGTCTTGAGATGCTCAGAAAGAAGACAGTTAGGAAGTAACTTCCTGGGTAGAAATTTTGAGACTTTTACAAATTGGAGGAGAGAGAACCACACCTGACTATTTGGCATGATTGGCCGGCACTATCCAAGGAACGGAGACCCTGGACCAGGCTCATGGTCTGATGACCTCCGGCACAGACCTTCACACACCAGAAAGATAGCTGGGGCACCTAGGCACACTGAATTGTAAGAGTGCTATGCTGAAGGTTTATGAAATCTTAATGTGACTTGCTATTCCCCCGAAAAAGCACATGGGTCATCAGCATACTATTGACTACAAAACTTTACCTCTAACATAGAGTATATTGTGTTTATTAAATCTCAGAGAAAGTCCACATTCATATCAGTATATACGAAACTGGTGATCTCATTCTACCAGCCCAGCTCCTCTGGGCTTCCTCTTACAGCGAAGATATCATAGATTCCATCCCATAAAAAGCCCAACCTGAGCATCACCCTAGACCACACTCTACCCTCAGCTCTCATACTCAGTCCATTCATAATTTTTACCAATTCTTCAGCCTAACAAAGGCCATCTCATACAAACTGGAAATGGGGGACCGATACCCACTGTCTTCCCACTCTTGCTACTTGGGGCAAGACATGCAGGGGAAGACACATCAAATCAGGAACCCTTTGCAAAATAGGGGCTGGAGGCAACAGCCTAAGTTTGAGGATTAACTAGTGTATGCAAGACACTTAAAACAGGCACAAAGTGGGCACTGTGGAAGTACTTCCACAGGCTTCTGCACCAGGGCTGCATTGTGCTATTATAGAGAGTTGGCAGGTCTGAGTGCTCAGTCTTGAGCCATAGTAAAGGGTTACACACAAGTTGCCTCCCTCTTAAGGGTCAGAATTTACATCTAAACCACTTAAAAACAAAAAAATGAAATTGAGTGACATCCCCCTGGGAGACTGGGCACCTGTTTTAGTGTTACTGTCATTTTTCAAAATGTTTCTGTGGAATTTTGTTTTGCCTTGGAATTTTCTGTAATTGGGATCTTGACTATCTTATATGTTAAAGGTTTGGTCCTTAGCCTATGACTATTGGGAGGTGATGGAACCTTTCAGAGATAGGTGGGGACTAGAGAGAAGTCACTGAGGCACACTGTTGAAGGGTATTGTGGGACTCTGGGCCCTCCATCTTTCTCTTTAATTTCCTGGCCATCAGAGCAACAGATCTCTGCCACACACTTCCAACATAACATGCTTCCACAGGCTCAGAACAAAAGGGCCAATTGATCACAGATGGAAACTTCCAAAATCATGAACCAAAATAAACCTTTGCTATTGGTAAAGTGACTGTCTTGAGTGTGTTACAATAATAGAATACCAACGCAGGAACCATCTTTTTTAGAAAAAAAAAAATCAACTTTTAATTTTTAAATACTTTTGGATTTTCTGAAAAGTCACAAATACAAAGAATTCTTGAATGCCTGTTAACCCTGTACCTTGTTAATATCTCATATAGCCATTATACATTTGTCAAAACCACACACTAGCTCTGGGGCCTTTCTGTGACAGAAATGCCAGATTTTATGCAGAGGCCATCCGTTTTCCAGTAACATCTTTCCATTCCTGGATCCACTCCATTATAATTACTTGTGTTTCCCATCTTCGTTATCTGAGACAATTGACGTATCTTGTGTTGTTTCTTGTGACGTTGAGAGTCTTGAGGCGAACTGACTGGGATCCTGCTGCATACGCCTCATCTGAGATTGTCTGTTTTCATCATACTCAGCTGGAGATAGGGGGTTTTATAAAGAATGCCCCAGAAGTGGAACACCCTCATCAGCACATCCTATCAGCTCGTATGTGATGGCCACAGGCTACCGCTCTGGATGTGAACCCTCATTCCTTACTTAAAGTGAAGTCTACAGCTTTCTTCACTGGGAAGCTCTCCCTTTTCACTTTCTCTCCTCTAACTTTGGTAAGTCATTAAGTCTACCCTGTCTTCAAGATAAAGGCGGGCAGGATGGAGCCCTACTTCATAGAGGGGCAGTATGTATGTGTATTATATGAAAGTCTTCTGTAACGAAGATGAGTCTCCTTCCTCCATTATGTTATTTGCATAATTACACACTTACAGTGGAAGCACCAAGACTTATTTTCTACTTTGGGTTTTAATCCAATGCTGTTTGATTTATTTTGTTACTAGGCTTATGCCAGCTCTGGCTGCTGGAGCTCTTTCTGGCTGGCTCCTGGTCTCTTTACCATGTTTGCTGCCCTTTGATTTGAGCACTTCCTTGCCTCCTGGCACTGCCAGATGCTTCAGATCATCTAGAATATTCCTTGCCCCAGTCCTAGAATCAGCTAATTCTCCAAGGAACCCTGCTCCATTACGTTCCTTTGTTACCAAAGATGGCAAATTCAAATCTTTTGTGAGTGCACCTAAAAAATAGATTAATAGTCAAATATCATTTAGACTCATATTTCTTGAAATACATTGGCAATCAAATGCATTAAATAACCTCTTTCATCTAAAATGTGTTATGGAAAGTAAGCTGTAAGCCAAAGCTTTCTTCAAAAAGAAAAACCCATTTAACGTTTACCGATCACTTCAGTATTTGTGCGTAAAATAATCTGATCAACTCAGTCTTCTGTGTTGAATAATGGCATTGAATTAAGAAAACAAATCTGCCTTATCTTCTCTTTTGGTTTTGAATTAGTCTTTTTCCTAATACTTGGGATAAAGTTGAAGCTTTGCTTCAGGATTATAATAGAAATACCATGTTCCATGATCAGTTATTATTTTTCTCAAAAACATGTGTGCTCTTTTTTCAACCTCCCTTGAAGAATCAGAGCAAATGCCAAGACTTCATAGTTTAAGTTCATGATTCAAAGTCCTTGGCAAAATTTCATAGAAATTTCCCTGGTGTACAAAGTTCCCTTCCATCTGAACGCAGCACGTCAGCCTCTGTGCTCAAGTGCATGGTCCAGCACAATGACTTTTCAACATTAGCTCTGCTCTTGTGAGTGACAACGCAGCTCCTTTGTGTTCCATGGCTGAACCATATCTTCCCCCTTTTAAAACTTCTGTGACAGTCACAACTCTTGTCTTTGCTATCTACTCTTGGCCTTTTCTCCAAATATTCCTTTGTCACAATGACAAGTGTCCTGCCTGCCTGTTGTTTTAGTCTCTGCAATTTGAACTCTTTGCTCCTGAAACTGCTATCTTTTATATGAAGGCATAAAGACTCATACTATTCTAGTCTCCAGCACAAGTTCCTATTAAAATAAGCCTTTCAGTTCCACAAGTCTCACAAGATACCTGCTCCAGTATACCAAAATCCACTTCAGTGGATGGAAAAATTGTCATGGTGTGGAACCAGAAATGTTTAGTCTGTCTGTAGAAGGATGGCATGTCCCTCAGCAAAGGAAGCACACCCAGAAGTTCCCCATGAAGCTTTGCCCCATCAAACCCCCAAAATGAGACAAGTCGCCCCAGTACTGCCCTAGTCTAACCTAACAAAATTCAAACTTGAATCCATTCTCACTCTTCCCTTCTCATTCAACTTGTAAAAGCTTACTAAAACTGCTAAAATTGAAGCATAGCGAATCAAAATCCTTGGTTGCATGTCTTAATATTGTTCAGTTCATCTTGTACCACTGTCATCTGCTTTTCTTCTTCTATCAGGTAGTTCAGAGTATGAGTGTAAGCAGTAAGATATGCACTGGCTCATGGTTCTGGAGGCTGGAATCGCGAGGTCAAAGTGTGGGCAGGATTGGTTCCTCCTGAATGTCTGAGTATGATTCTCCTGCCTCTGGTAGCCTTGGGCATCCCTTTGGCTGGTGTTCTCCCTGCATCTTTACATCCTCTTTCTTCTGTGCATGTGTGACTCTGGATCCAAGTTTCTCTTTTCCAAGGATATCAGTTGTATTGGATTAGGACCCACTCTAGAACTCATACTTTACCTTGATGACATCTGTAATAAGATGCTGTCCAGTCAGCTTGACTATCCTAAGAAAGCATCATCCACGGGTGGGGAATGGGACATCTGTGATCAGGAGGCTGGCATGCTTGAGCTCTGGTGAGCTGCTGTGTCCCCACATGCTAAAGAGAGAGACTGAGATTTGATTTCTGCCTCTTCTCATAAGGACACTAATCCCCATAAGGACACTAATCCCATCTTGGTGGCTCCATATTCCTAATATTATTGGAAACTTTTCCTCCTTTGTTAGCCTTTTCATTTCTAACAAAAACCTGGGAGCAGGAGAAACAATTCTAAAAGAAGAGATTTACTTTGGTTTATGGTTTCAGAGATGTCATGTCATGGCTCCACTGTGTTGGGACTGAGGTAAGGGAGAGTACCATGAAGAAAGCAGCTCATGTCATAGCAGACAGGAAGCAGAAACAGACGTGCCAGGGCAGAGATAGAGCCCCCTCAAAATAAGCCCCCCACCCCCTAATATGACCACCTTGGGCTTCAAAATATGAATTTTGGCAGTGAGGGACATAAAGATTTTTAGCCTCTAACCCCTATGAGATACAGTCTTGTTCTAAAGGATTGGGGATTAGTATTCTAAGGTATCTTTTCTCAGGGGGAGGCACAATCCAACTTCAAACTGCCAGCTAGCTGGGTAACCAGAATTCCGTTCAAATTTTGTGATAGACACTTTCACTCTAAAGAAATCCTTTCTCTGTTGTTTTGGGGTAGGCTGTGGGGTGCCTATGGAAGGGGGCTCAGGCATCTGAGGAAAGATATCAGAGACCCAGTGTTGTGATTCAACTTTACAGAAATGTCCTTGATCTCAGTGACAAGACCACTGTGCTGCTAATGACACATTTTTCCCTGTCTGGAGAAGGCAACAGCTGAGTGGAGGCAGGTCCTCGTTTCCTCTCCCAGTGGTGTTGGAACTGGTCTCCACCTCGCTGCTGACTGTGGAGGTGCTGATTATAATTTCATCCATAAAAGTACATTTGCATCTATAATCTGCCAGATACTACGAAAGTTGTTGGAAATCTTAACACAATTTTGATCCCTGCATGTTACAAAGAGAGTCACACTTCTAAGTTACAGGAAAAGCAGATTTCATCAGTTAAGTTGCTCCCTAATTGTGATAATAAAGGAACATTTCGAAAGCCCAGAAAAGCAGGAAAAAACCCACTTTTATCTCCAAATCCATGACCTAAAATATTTAGAGCATGAGCATCTTCTTGCCATCTTTTTCCTATTCATTTGGAAATATATTTGTTATCCTTTATATGATTTCTTCAGATACAACTAATTTTTAAATGTTTTATTTAAAAATTTTAAATTACATTTTTATTTGTGTGTGTATGTGCATATGCGTGCACACGCACACACATCCCACAGCACCCAAAAAGTAAGCAAGTGGATAACTTGCAAGAGTGGGTCCTCTCCTGGGGATCAAACTCAAGTTCTCAGGCGTGGCAACCAAGTGCATTCATCTGTTGAGCCATCTCACTGGCCTAGATACCGACTTTTTAAAATTTCATTTTGAAATAATTTTAGAGTCACATACAAGTTGCAAAATGTGTACAGAAAACTCCCTACTTCCTCAGTGACAATTTCAAGTTGCTAAAATATGCATAGCATTTAAAAAAAATTTATTTGATGTGTATGAGTGTTTTGCCTGTGTGTATGTAAGTGAACCTGTGTCGTACAAAGCCTCCAGAGACCAGAAGAGGGCGTCTGATCCCCAGGAACTAGAGTTACAGATGATTGTTAACCATCATGTGGGTTCTGGGAATCAAACCCAGGTCCTCTGTAAGAATAATCAGTGCTCCCAACCACTGAGCCATCTCTCCAGCCATGTACAGCATTTTAAACTGTGTGACATTCACATTGTTCGACTATCACCACCTAGCACCTTCGGCATGGGTAATGATGGCCGCTTACATAACTGTAGACCAGCGATCAAGAATATGAGATAGGATCTGACGTAACCCATGCCGACCTCAAACTCACAATATGGCCAAAGATGAGCTTGAACTTCTGATTCTTCTGCTTCCGTTTCCTGAGTGCTGGGATTAAAGGCATGTGTTACTCTGCCTGGTTTATGTGGTACCAGGGATCAAACCCAGGACTTTGTGCATGCTAGGCAAGCACTCTGCCCACTGAACCACATCCCTAGACCAGGAATCTGCATTTTGAAACCTCTCATTTTCTTTTCTCTTTTTAATGGCGTATGCATCTTTGTTACCGCCAGCTTCACTGGTTTAACAAAGTCCACACACGTAGCAAAAGATTTGGCACAGTGACTTCTCCATAAGTAACATTTTATCTGGCAGCTTCCTGTTCCCTCAAGGGGCCATGGCTTCCCTGCCTGGAGTGACCCTGTCCCACAAGGAGCAGGGAGGAGAAGTTGAGGTGGTCATGTGGCACTCACTGTCCAGTGTGAGCCTAACATGTCACCAGATTTCCTGTGTGCCGGATGACCCAGGTTGATGGCCCAGAATGGGGGGCTGTGTTAGGGTCAGAGACTTCCGGGGAATGCTTGTCAATCTATATTTCCTTTTTAACTTATTAATACAAGAAGGTGTCAGACTTGAAAGTACCAAAAAAGGCTAGCAGGGGTGCTGGCTTCCTAAGGCTCAGAAGAAAAGGCAGCAATTAGAGAATGAGATTCAGCCAGGGCTGACTGCAGAGTTGTTCCCAGAGAACAGTTCTTGGCCCTGACATCAGGACAGCAGGGTAACCAGCTGTCCTTGCTGTCCCCACCATCTAAATCTCCCCTTGCCTGCCCAGGTTCCCCCATAACTATGGATCCCTCCAGCCAGTTTCTTGTGGCTGTCACATCAAGGCACGCCACATTGAATGTTCTAGAACATGTGCTTACTCACCTCCCAGTTCAGAGGTTGGAAGGCTGGATTCATGGTCTGAAGCCAAAGCTCTTGAACGCTCTGAGGTCCTGAATCACCCTGCTCTCACTCACCCTCTGTGTGCTCTCTGCGACACAGGCTGGTAAGAGCCCCAGGCCATATCTTGGTGCTCTGCTCAGACCTCTTGGGGTCCCTTTCCCAACCTGTGTGTTTTCCTTCTACTTGTTTGTACCTGAGACCTTCTTCAGAAGCCTCTTAACCTGCATGGGGGATGCCCTGGGAGTTCACAGCTGCTGGGCGGCCCAGGGCTCATCAGTGCTCTTTGATGATAATTCAGTGTTGGTGTTCTTATGGTAGAAGAAGCTCTTCTAGTACTCACACCTTGGGCTTTGTAGGAAGGTGTGATAGAGGTGTGAGGGCCTCTAGGGATGACCACCTGGTCCCAGTGTACACACGACTTTCCCACTCTTAACATTGAAAGTCCATATGACTGTTGGTCACAAACACTTCAACAAAACTCTGCTGTCTGGAAATCAGTCTTCCTGGGCACTTATCCCAATTCTGGTATGTGGGTTCACGTTCCTGTGTTTGAAGAAGTGATGGGGAAGGTGAGGAAGCTTAGTTTGGCTGCCACAGATGAGCCTGGCTCTGCTGTGGAAGGACTCTGGGGTCTCCAGGGCCCCTCAGGCTTCTAGGCCAGTCCTGCCTCTCCTGTGGGCTGCTGACTACAGTGAGTTTAGAACCAGGAGTGTGGGTGGTAGAGGTGTCTCAGGCATTGCTCCCTTCAGTGTGACTGCTGGGAGGTTTTAGGAGGGCTTCATATTGGCACAGCTTGGGAAATTCTGATGAAAGACAGCTGCAGAGACATCATCATCCACAGCTGGGAACAGGCGTGCAGTGTTGGCAACCTGCCTGTCCCCATCCGAGTGGTGCCAAGCAACTCCTGGGTGGACATAGACAGTAATTTCAAGGCAAAGGCCTGGGTCTGTGGTCCTCCATGCTGATCATAAACCCCATATTGTAAGTTTCAAAGGCTTGAGGCATTACATATCTCCACAAGATAGGTAGCTTGGCCCATGTGACTTTTTCACAGGGCTTGGTTTAGATGTTTTGGTGAACTCCTCACAGGGCCATATTGCTGGTGGGCTGCTAAAACCTACAATCTCCACCCCCTAAATTCATCCTACCTAGAGAATGGTTAGAGAATCCCTAAGCATAATTAAATGCAAGAGTTATCCTTCAAATTCAAAACTATTGGAAAGTTGCCATGGGATCTTCCTGAATCCCTGTTGAAGGGTGACCCCCCCACACACTCATCCTTGTTAAGGTTCAGATAGCCCCGCCCCCTTGCCAACAGGGCCTTACAAGCCCCTGAGAAAAGGGAACCGAGCTGATAAGCACCTTGGTCTTTGAAGTCAAGAGAAGCAGACTTTTCTCCACTATTTGGCCAACGCAGCAGGCTTCCCTTTGTTCTCTAAAGAGAACAGGTTTTAACAGTCCTGCTCTCCCACCCCAACAACTTTAAAATATATATATATCTTCCCGCCTTCTGTGAGAAGCAGAAACCTCCCCCTTTAAAAGACCCCAGCTCATGACCCAGGCAGACATTTTCCCTGCCTGGAAGGGAATCTGTCCCATGTGTTCCTTTGCTAATAAACTCTATTCCAATAGAATTTTATCTGTGTCCTGGTGTTTTCTCCAGATCAACCGAATTCATCCATAGGCTACTTTATCTATCAATCCTGAATCCCTTATTTCCTGCAGAGCTCTCTCTTTCAGCAGCAGAACACTGATAAACCAAACACAAAACCAATGTCTTATGATGTTTCTGCAATGCAGAAAGTTCAAGTCTCAACTGATTCATCTTTCCTAATGGAATCAGAGGAGTCCAAGAAAGGAAGAGAAAAGGAAATTCCTTCTAGCATATGGAATAAAATATGTCCTTCAACAAATGAAGAGTGAAGGGGTCCGGTGATCACTCCATCTGGAGTATTTCCAATCTTAGATGATACAAAGCTATTCAGCTTCGTTTTATAGAGGACCCAGCCACTCAGCTGTACCTCCACATCTCTCCAGCAGGAAGAGTACTTGGATTTGAATTTGGATAGTTCATCAGCAGTATCGTTCAGGTGCTGGTAGACACGCTAATGGCAGAGCTGGGTGGGACACTGGGGTTGGAGGGGTCTGAGAGTGGCAGAAAGAGTCTGTGCAACACATAGGGATTGAGTAACTTCCTCTGGCAAAAATGCCGTGAGCATTAAATATATAATATGCGTGTGTGAAAATGTCATCATGAAACCCATTTTGTACAATGAATGCACAGCAATTTAAATTTTTAGTAAAAGGCGAAAGATTGACACAGTCTGAAGAGAGTATATCTAAATTTTTTAAGGGTAATCTGAAAAAGAAAATGAAAAAAGGAAACGAAAAACTCAGTGCTGATTGTCAGCTCTGAATTCTCTGAATGACAAAAGAAAGGGACTGTCCTCTCCCGGGACTGCCTTGAGGTAGGATTTCAGTAAGTCTCTCTATTGTCTGTTAGTGAATTCCCAAACACCTTCAAGCTTGGTTGGTGTAATAGTACCAGCTCACAAAAATTTTTAAAAATTGAGAAATCAGAATCTTTGCATCCTAAGGCATTCCCAGCCAAGCACAAGGTAAAGTACCCTCATTTGATGGCAGCTGAGACTGTGTGCCTTCATCATTTAAATCCTTCTGAAAGGAACTGGAGAGATGGCTCAGAGGTTAAGAGCACTGACTGCTCTTGCAGAATACCTGGGTTCAGTTCCTAGTACCCACATGGCAGCTAACAACCAACTGTAACTAGAGTCCCAGGGGATTTGATGCCCTTTTCTGGCCTCTTTGGGCACAGTGTGCATGGGTGTACTTACATACATGTAGACCAAACATTCATACACATGAAATAAAAATAATAAATAAATAAAACAATAAATAATAAATAAATAAATAAAATATAAAAGTCCTCCCTTTGAGGACTCGCATCTCTGGTTTTGAGTTTGATTTCTGGAGTTACTAATGAGTTTCATTATTTTATATTTATTAGCATTTACAAGTTTCCAAAGCCTTCAGCTCACGTCTATCCCTTTAACTCTGCCTAGACTCATTTTAGAATTGCAGAGAATTATAAAGGAAAAAGAGAGAGAAGAGCATATTAAAGGAGAGGAAGGAACACTGCTCTCAAAACCCCTTCCAGGAAGCATTCCATTGTCCAGGGGCTTGCTTCACCTTACTCCCACTTTATCCTCCAAGGCCATGTCTTTGTAGCCTCTTAGCCTGACCCTCTTCTCCCAGAATACCTTATTTTCCCTAAGTCCTTGTTACTCATCCATACTAAGAGAATGCAGTCCTTATCCTGAGTTCCTTTCACGTGGAATTACCCTCAAAGACAAAATAGTAATTGTTATGATGGCTTTTGGCCACTCAGTATTTTTAATTATTTTTGTTCATTTGGAATGAAATAAAATAAATTTCCAAATTGTGGCATTTTTGACTTTTTCTTCTGTGTGTGAATCCTGAAGGCCCATGATTCTGCATAGATCAACTTTCACATGAATCTCCTCCCTGGGCCCATGAGGGAGAGTCCTGCCCTGGCTTGAAAGTAAGTGCTTGATGGCAGCACCTGAGTCATAGGCCAAATTTTCTTTCTTTCTTTCTTTCTTTTTTTTTTTTTTTTTTAAAAAAAAAGATTCAATTTATTTGCGTGTGCATGTCACCACGTCACCACATGCATGTAGAGGTCAGAGGACGACTAGGAAGGGGTTGGCTCTGTCTTTCCACCATGTGGTTTCCAGGGATCAAACTCAGGTCATTTGGCTTGGCAGCAAATGCCTTTATCAGCTATGCCATTTCAATGGCCCTTAACTTTTCTCTTTATAATAGTTCATAACATGGGGTTGTAGAGATGGCTCAGCAGTTAAGAACACTGGTTGTTCTTGCAGAAGACCCGGGTTCAAATCCCAGCACCCACATGGCAGCTAACAGCTTTCCATAACTCCAGTTCCAGGGGATCCAACGGCCTCTTCTGACCTCTGTAGGCATTACACGACAGGGGTGCACTTACCTACATGCAGGCAATACACAAATACACATAAAATAAAAATAGTAAATAAAATATTAAAAAAATAGTTCATAACACTTAATCCATCATGTAAGAAATAACCTTCGTCCAGTGGTAAACTCCAAGTGCATCCTGAAAACAATTCCAGTCGTCCCCAAACAGAAGGCACAGAAACCAAATGAAGATGCTTCTCTGGTGGATTATTAAATGAACTTAAAAGAACACAAAAAGAGGGGCTGGAGAGACGGCTTAGTGGTTAAGAACACTATTTGCTTTGCAGAAGACTCAGGTTCGAATCCCAGCACCCACATGGCAGCTAACATTGTCCTTAACTCCAGTTCCATGGTATCCAACACCCTCTCTGACCTCCACGGGCATTGCATGCTATGGGTGCATTTACATACATGCAGGAAATATGCTCATACACATAAAATAAAAATAATAATAAAAAAAACACAACAAGAATCAAGGAGTAAGAGCTGGGGTATGATGGTTAGTCTTGGTTGTCACCTTGACTGGATCTGGAATCAACTAAAATGCAAGCCATTGGGCACTCCTGTGAGGGATTTTCTCGATCGGATTATTTGTAGTGGGAAGAGCCACTCTAAATGTGGGCGGCACCTTCTGGAGGCAGCCCAGATAAAAGGATGTGGAAGGAGGAAGCTTTGTTTTTTGTCTGCGTGCCTTCACTCCTTCTGGCAAGTTCATCTATCCTGTTGCTATGGCATTATTTCACCAATATTAGAACCAGCTTCTTCAGGTTTCTGGTGTAGAATGAAGACCAGAAGTTCTCTAGGAACCCTCCAGGCCTTCAGTGCCAGATTGGGACTGCTGAGACATCCTGCCTTGGGGACTAAGCAACTACCAGACTCTTGGTCTCTCAGCCATTGTTATACTACCTGGACCATATTGTGTAAGCCAATCTAATGAGAGAGAGAGCGAGAGCGAGAGCGAGCGAGCGAGCGAGAGAGAGAGAGAGAGAGAGAGAGAGAGAGCAAGAGCTATTCATCCTGTCAGTTCTGTTCCTTTAGAGAACCCTGACTAATCCAGTGCATACTCA
Organism: Nannospalax galili; assembly: GCF_000622305.1. NCBI lineage: Eukaryota > Metazoa > Chordata > Mammalia > Rodentia > Spalacidae > Nannospalax > Nannospalax galili. The sequence goes on along the minus strand of NW_008340872.1, from coordinate 4,622,429 downwards.
CAGCATTCTGGCTGAGTGGAAAGACTACTCACTAGATGACATGATACCCCCATGTACTCTCTTCCTTCTGTTACATTGATCTTCCCAACGCAAGGTTAAACAGAAGATTAGCAGGTAGAAGGTGCTCTGTTGCAGAGGCAGTTATGCCCTGTCATAGCAGTAGATTGCTGACTGGTTGGCTGAACAACTACATATCTGCATTTCTTGGGCAGAGGACATGAGGTCCAGAGTGGGATATTCCAAGTGTTATCCGTGTGTGGTCAAAACAGCTGGCAAATCCATCAGAGGCAGTATGACTCATGCCTTAAAGCCTAGCTTTTCTAGCGCATCCTTTTTTTTTTTTTTGGTCTTTTTGAGTCAGGGTCTCCCTGTAGCTCCAGCTGTCCTGGAACTCACTATGTAGACTAGGCTGGCCTTGAACTCACAGAGATCCCACCACACCCGGCTCTATCATCCCCCTGCCAAAACCATACCCAAGGGGGACGGCAGTGCTGGGGATTGAAACCACATCCTTACACATGCTGACCTACCACTGTGCTACACCTCCTTACACATGCTGACCTACCACTGTGCTACACCTCCTTACACATGCTGACCTACCACTGTGCTACACCTCCTTACACATGCTGACCTACCACTGTGCTACACCTCCTTACACATGCTGACCTACCACTGTGCTACACCTCCTTACACATGCTGACCTACCACTGTGCTACACCTCCTTACACATGCTGACCTACCACTGTGCTACACCTCCTTACACATGCTGACCTACCACTGTGCTACACCTCCTTACACATGCTGACCTACCACTGTGCTACACCTCCTTACACATGCTGACCTACCACTGTGCTACACCGCCTTACACATGCTGACCTACCACTGTGATACACCTCCAGCCCTATCATGTTAAAATTTAATCCCCATTATGGGCTAATAGGAAGCAGGTCCCAGTGGGACTTTTGAGATGTGATTAACAGTCTGCTCTCATGAGTGGAACACTTATGTAGTTAACTGTTTAATGGATTAATGAAGTATTTTGAGAGTGGGTCTGGCCAGGATATAAAACAGCAGAAAGAAGGAACGGGGATCCCACTATCCCCTAGCGTACTCCCCCAATGACTGGAAGACCTCATACTAGGCCCTACCCCTTAAAGTTTTAACCATCTCCAACTAGCACCAAGCCAAAGGCCCAGCCTTTGACACATGGGCTGTAAGATCATCCCAAGTCATCCTAATATCAACATCTGATCTAAAAAATACACAAGTGAGGGACTGGAGAGATGGCTCCGTGGTTAAGAGCACTGACTGCTCTTGCAGAGGACCTGGGTTTGAGTCCTAGCACCCACACGGCAGCTAAAAACTGTCCATAACTCCAGTTCCAGGGAAATTTGACACTCTCTTCTGACCTCTGTGGGCACTGCACAACATGGGTACACCCACATGCACATAGGCATACACTCATATATATAAAATAAAAATAAAATATTAAAAAAATAAAAAACACACGTGAGCCAAGAAATTGAGTATGCCCAGACTGATGAGACCCAGTTAAGAGAGGTAGATGACATCCCTGTGAAAGGAGAAAGAAATCTCATCTTTAGTGTAGTCAAAAATCAGTGTTGCTGAAAAAGAGATGTGGCTTCCACCATCGGCTTTTGAGATGTAATCTCTAAATTCCAGACATTTTATTTTATGGGACATCTTTGTTTGCCTAGAGGTTTTACTTAGGGTAGAGAATTTAGATCATGCCACAGTAGCTGACCTCTGGTAGGGCTGGAGGCTACGTGGTGATCAGCCTTGTCTACTGATGAAGTTCCACAAAACAGTGAGTGCTGAGGCTCAGGTGAATGCGTGGGTTGACAGTACTCCATGTTTTGTCCCACAGGAGAGCTTGGGCGTGGGGAGGGGGCACTTTCCGGTCTGCCCCTCATTTGGAACATCCCTGGTCCGTGCTCCTTGTGCTGGTTAGTTTCTGTCAACTTAACACAAACTAGAGATACCTGGTGTGCTGGATAGCTTTATTGTCAACTTGACACACCTAGGTTGAAGGAGCCTCAATTGTAGAATTGCTTCCACTGAACTGGCCTGTGGCCATGTCTGTGGGGCATCTTCTTGATTTTTGTGTGATATGGAAGAGCCCAGCCCACTGTGGGTGGTGCCACCCCTGGGCAGGTGGGCCTGTGTTGCATAAGAAAGCAGGCTGAGCAGGGGCCAGGGGAGCAAGCCAGTAAGCAGTGTTCCTCCATGGCCTGTGCTTCAGCTCCTGCCTCCAGGTTCCTGCCCTGAGTTCCTACCTTGGGCTCCCTCAGTGATGGACTGTGATCCAGGGGATGTAAGACAAATAAACCCTTTCCTCCCCCAGTTGGTAGTGGCTAGAATATTTTGTCACAGCAATGGAAAAACAAACTAGAACACCTAGGAAGAAGGATCCTCAATTAAGTAATTTCCTACATCAGACTGGCCTGTGGGCCTGTGGGACACTTTCTTGATTGCCGGTTGATATAGGAGGGCCCAGCCCACTGTGGTCAGTGCCATCACTGGGCAGGTGGGCCTGGGCTGAATAAGAAAAGTAGTTGAACAAGCCAGGGAAGCAAGCCAGTGAAAAATAACATTTCTCCATGGTCACTACTTTAGCTCCTACCTCTAGGTTCCTGCCTCGAACTCCTGCCCTTACTTCCCTCGATAATGGACTGTCACTTGGAAGTACAAGACTCAATAAACTCTTTCCTCCCCAAGATGCTTTTGGTCAGTGTTTTATCACAGCAATAGGAAACCAAACCAGGACATTCCTCTTTCCTTGGCTGATTCTAACAGTATCCTTTCTTTGTAATAACCAATAATAATGAGCATCATAACTTCTAGTTAGTCTTAGTGAGTCTTGAGAACCTCCTAGTGAGTTTTCACATCTTAGGTTGGGGCCTGTGCTCTCCTAAACTTTGTACTTGGCATCAGTAGCAAGGTCAGGTTTATGGATGTCTCCCTGACACCTTGTATCTTCCTAAGCAAGAGATGAATGAGAGAGAAAAAAGAGCTGAGCCAGTGAGACAACTCAGTGGGTAAAGGCACTTGCAGCCAAGCCTGTGACCAGAGTCTGATCCCTGGCACCCATACAGTGGAAGGAGAGAACTAAATTCTGCAAGTTGTCTTCTGGTTTCCACCCCCCACCCCATAATGGATGGGGAGGGAGGAGGGAGAGGGAGAGAGAGCACCCCCCCAATAATGGGGGGGAAGGGGAGGGGGAAGAAGGGGAGAGAGCGAGTGAATAAAATGCTGAAACTGGCAAATTTTGGCCTAGCCCCTCCTCCACCATCTTTTTCTTTCCTCCCTATTGGTCCTGCTGATAGCCAGATTTCCAGTAACCAAGGAAGTGAAATGACTTGCGGAGCACTTGTCTTCATGGAGTTCAGAGCATTTTACACATGAGCCTGGGCAAGCTTTTCCTATAATAGACAGGAAACTTGGGAAAGGAGATTGATATTAACACCCGTTGTTTCCTGTCAGATACAAAATAGGTTACGATTTGGCCCAAACTGGACAGCAGCTCCTCAGGGCCCCCCTGAGGGCTATTACTTTTAAAAAGCAGGTTTTCCTCACCCTGCCTGAGCTGGACCAGTTCATCTCAGATACATTTCATGCAGCATCTGAAATCAGGACTGCCTGGGCTTTTCGGGAGTCTCTACTTCAGCAAGAAATGAATTAAATAAGCCATGGCAACCCTTTGAGTCAAGTATCAGGTTTAACCATACGAAACTACTATATATTTTTTTTTATGGCTCAACTTAATCTCTGCAAGATTACTGATTGCTAAAGCAGTGGTTCTCAAGTTTGGCTACATGAGATACACTAGGGAGCTTTAAAAACAAAACAAAATTGAAGCAACGGCCAAACCATACCCCAGACCAATTCACTTAGAATCTCCATGGTTGGAACCCTAACAAGATTTTACACAACTCCCTGGGAGATTTGAATGGACCATGGAAAACTGAGAGCATCTAAAAACAGAGTGTATAGTTTCTGCTAACTCATCAGAAGACCCTCCTTGTGGACAGATGTCATTTAACAGATGTTTGTTGGGGGCTTGGCATGATTAGACCTTAGGGGGCAGGAGCCCCTGGCCTAACTCTGGAGCTCTGCTTCCTTTCCATTCAAATAGCTGTGAACACCTCTACCAGGGACTAAGTCACATGGATCCAGATGGGTTAAGGCAACTGTGCTTATGCCCTGTATCAGTTACTTTTCTCATCGTCTCAGTAAAATCCCTGACAAAAGCAACTTAAGGAAGGGCTTATTTTGGCTCACAGTTTGAAGGCACAGTCCTTCATGGCAGGGCATGAGGCAGCTGGTCTCAGTGCATCCATAGGAAGCAGAGAGAGAAGAATGCTGCTGCTCAGCTCACATTTTGTGTTGCCCACGTGGAGGGTGGTTCTTCCCACCCCAATTAAGGCAATCTAGAAACTTTCTCACAGATATGCTCAGTGGCTTGCTTCCTAGGTGAGTCTAGATTCCTGTCAAGTTGACACTGCTGACCAGCCCATACCCTTTTCCAGGTGTTCTTCAAGATAGATTGTTCCTTCAGGTGAGTTCACCTGTACGTTCTTCTTATTAGTGGGTCACAGTTTTTCTGTGGCCCCATCAGCAGATAATCGTCTCTGTCTTTTGGGGATGTGTTTCTCAAGATCTGGGCCAGGGACCACCTGTCTCTGAACTATGTGGGGATATTTGTTTAAATACAGGTCCTGGACCACACATCCTCAGACCAATTCAGCCTCTCTGAAAGTAGATCCTTGGGAGTCACCATTTTAAACAAGACCCTTTCTCCCACTAAGGTGGTAACAAAAATCTCAGAGCTTGAGAATCAGCTAAGAGGCTCTACCTGGTTGCCTGGACACAGGGTTAGGTCACTGACCTCCCAGTTCCCACTTTTCCAAAGCCATGTGGCCACCCTCTGCAGACAGGGCATATCGGGGAGGCTGGCTCCCAGCCCTCAGGTCTGCCTGACTCACATTTTGGTCAGATGTGAGGCCCCAAACACTTCCTATCTCTGCTCAGTCCAGGGAGAGATATATATGCACAATGGTCTGTCACTCCTTGGATCACAGGGGATGTGATCCAAGAAGCCTAACAGATTGCTGAAAACTTGGATCATACCAAACCCTATACAGACTTTTTCCTGTGACAAAGTTTAGTTTATAAATTAGACACAGTAAGAGATTAACAAGAACAAAGTGGGACTATGACAGCAATATAGTATCACAAAAGTTATGTGAGGGGCTGGAGAGATGGTTCAGTGGTTAAGAGTACTGGCTGCTCTTGCAGAGGACCTAGATTTGGTTCCCAGCACCCACATGGTGGCTAACAACCACCTGTAATTCTAGTTCCAGGGGATCTGATGCCATCTTCTGACTTCCCTGGGCACTGCACAACACGGGGGCACTTACATACATGGGGCAATACACTCATACACATGAAAAATAATGAATAAAATTGTTTTCAAAAAGTTATGTGAATGCAGTTTCTTTCTCTTGAAGGATCCAAGACAAATACTACTATTTTGAGACTGTGGTTGACTGCAAGTAACCGTGTCCATTCTTGCCCTGCCTCCATACCCCTCCTGTCGTTTCCTTCCTTCCATCCTTTCTGCCTTCCTTCCCTCTTCCTTCTTTTTCCCATGCTCCTTCCCCTCCCCTGTTTCCTTTCCCTTCCTTTTCCTCTAAATCCACTTCGCTTTCTTCTAAACACTTGAGATAAGTAAAAAACACAAACATCTTTGCCTTCCTATTAGTTACTTTTTGTTGCTGTGATTTAAAAACAATAAACAAACAATGATCAAGGCAGTTTGTAGAAGGAAGAGTTCCATGGGCTTGCAGCTTCAGAGTCCACCGTAGCAGGGGTGGGAGGCAGCCGGAGGAGGAGGCTGAGAGCTCACATCTTCCAGCATGGCAAGAATCAGAGAGAGACAGACAGGAAGTGGGAGAAGGCCCCCTCCCCCTCCCGGCATGTTTCCTCCAGTTTGGCTGCACCTCCTAACGGTTCCATGACCCTCCCACACAGCGCCACCTACAGGGAACCGCGTGTTCAAATGCTTGTAGCCTATGAGGGCTCATGTCATTACATTCACGGAGCATTCCCTCCAATGAGGGAAGAAACACAAAGGCGCGGAATTGTTAGGCGGATACGGTCCTTAGGTGTGAATATATGTCTTTATGGACTTCATCCTTCCTTTAAAACTCTTCCCGCTTTCTCCACAAGTGGAGAGCAGGGGTGGAGAAGTCGGTGGCCCATCTCAGCCCGTTTCAGGGAGGATGGGTGGGGCTGTTTCCGAAATGCATGTGACTTGTCACTTTTTTTTTTTTTTTTTTTTTTAAGACAAAACAGAATTGGTGAGAGGAGGCCTCGCAGGTCAGTTCAGAATTAGAGGGTGAGTGAGAATAAACAAGAAGGGTGGAAATTCTGCATTCTAATTACAGTGATGGTTCACATCAGACTCCATGGACCCAGCCTGCATTCCATGGCTCATTTCCTCTCTGCTCTGTATCTGGGTCCTGGCAGGAAGCAGGCAAAGTCACACACGGTCGTCCTGGGACCAACCGTTGCTAAAAGAACTACTTACAAAGATGTGGCCCAAGCCTGGTTAACAAGAGCAAGGATCTCTTACCACTCTGCCTGAAGGAGCAAAGAGAGGGAGTGGTTACCCCAAGGTGAAGATGGTAGTGAATATCAAGTTTCCTTTACCAGGACCTGTGGGGGCTGCCTTATAGACATAACTCAGTAGAACAGGAGCTGGGAAAATAAATACTGAGAAAAGCGAGTGTGGCCTCCCTGACGCTAACTGTACCAGTGCTTCCAGCTAAGGTCAGAATGGAGGTCCAACTGGCCTCCCAGGATACAGAGCCCAGGGGAGGAGCAGAGAGGGTAGACAGAAAACATTCAATTTGTTCCTCTATTCTGGCATACTCCAGAGGACCACTTGCGTTATGGAAGGATTTTGAAAGCCTGGGCCTTTGTGTGCTATCCAGCATCCCACTCAACCTCTGATAGTTACAGAGAATGTTGACCATCTCTTCCCTGGTGTGTTCCAGTCCAGAGTGCCCTCAGGGGGAAGGAAGCACTCTTTACAGCAGAGAGGGTAGGTGACACCACCATGTGCAAGTCACAGGGGGCAGGTGACACTCTTCTGAATCACTCATACAGGGAGCCCCTCCCCCATCACAGCTGTGGGTTATGTATTCTTGTGCATTTTTGATCCACAGTGTATTAGTTACTTTTCTGTTGCTGTAATAGAAACACCCACCATGACCAAGGGAATTTATAAAAGGAAGAGTTTATTTAGCTTATGGTTGCAGAGTCAGTCCATCATGGTGGGGAGGCATGGTGGCAGAGGTGACTGGAGGAGGAACACAAGCTAAGCCCTCACATCTTCAGGCTGGCACAGAAGCTAGAGAGCCATTTGAGATCCGACAAGGCCCTAATCACACATGACCTCCTGGATTTGAGGAGGGTTAAAGTATACAATCTGGGGAAGGCTAGGAAGAGAAGCTTGACCCATGCTGGGTAAAGGCTTTCCAGTGTGCATAGCCTTATGTCATTCACACACCTCAACAACCCCCCAGTTAGCTCTGTAAGTAAGCTCAGTAAATTCATTGGTCCCCCCAGTAAAACTTTAATCAAACATTGGTTTGACACTAGAACCTTAAAAAAGAATAAGCATTTCTTAGTATCCTCAGGAAAAGAAGTTTTACAACAGATGGAAAATTTATTTGTTAATGTTATTATGTCCCATAATTATTAAAAAAAAAAAAGAAAATGAGACTGTAAAAGATGTTAAAATGGTATGGAAATGGAAATATTTTCCAAAATATAAAAAATGAGAAAGCCTAAGCAAGTGATGGTTTTTGTAGGTCCGTTATGATATATAAAGGATGAGAAAAAAATAATATACACATCATCTTAAAATTTCTAAGGTCATAGTTTAGTCAACTAGTTTAAGGAACAAAATATATATCTAGTCAAGTTTTATCTAAGAACATTTGGTATTTTACCCAAGCTTTATCTACATAGCACGTGGTAATTAAAAGTATACTCTGAGGGCACTCTGGACTGGAACTAACCTTATTGGATATTTAACAGACATACTTTGAGGCCTATACTAATGTGGTCAGATGGGAATTAAAGGACATTTTTTGCCCCATGCCCCCCAAGGTTGACTAAGTTCCAGGGGGCTATGTAGCATCTCTCAAAATTTCCTGTAACTGTGGTAAGTCACCTATCCTCTTGTTCAGGGAGGCCATGGAGATCCCATGAAATGGACTTGAACCAGTGTCCAGTCTGCAAAGAGGAGGGTCAACTCAGAGCAAACATTTCCTCCATGCTTCCAAATGAAGCCAGCCATGGTTGAGCAGGACCTGTGACTTACCTTCACATAGATGGAACTGGTAAAAGAAAGGATCCAGGGGCTCCTCCCAAGCCCATGTGACCCCTGAGGAACAGATCCTCAAATGACCTCTAGTGTAAAAATAAATAGATTTATTTGGGCAAACTGTATGGTCTTAAACACCCAAAAGGAAAATATAACCAAAGATTAAAGTGATCAGTATATTTCTTTTAAGAGTTCAAGGGATTACACTTCCCAGACATTCTATAAAAATTCCTTATAAAAATATAGACAATTGTTTCTTATTGATGTTTTTGTTCCTAATCAGAAAGTGCTGCTCAGATGTAAGACTTCAAATCTTGGTCTGCAATACTGTAGCGCCCACCTGTAGCTAAGGGAGACAACCTGCTATTGTTCTAAAATGATTGCCAAATTTGTTTTCTCCCATATCTAGAAGACTTTGAGAGGGAACTGACACTGATTCTAACCACTCCAACAGCTATCAAAATGCCTGAAAGCAAATCCTGAATCCATCACTCTTGAGTCCAGCCTTGGCAGAC
>NW_008340872.1:4607881-4613399 GCF_000622305.1 Nannospalax galili | reverse complement strand
ATGAACATTTGAAAATTGCCCTGTTCTGACTTTTTTTTCTAGTTCCCTGTCTAGAACTTGTAATGCTAACTACTCTTGCCCTTACTTCTCCTTCATCTTCTATTCACCAGTCAAGGACTTTCTTTTCTTCCTACAGGCTAAGAGTTATGCAATTTGGGAGTCTTTTAGATAGACCGACTGAAGGGGTACCCCAATTGCCTCACCCTGCATCCCAGTTCAGCATGGAAGAAGCCAGAGCGGTCTGCATCCCGATTCCCTATTGGCAATCTGGGTAACCTCCTCAGAGGATGGTATGATAAGAATAGGAGGTAAGAATTGGCTAGGCAGTTAGTGTAAAAAGACCCCAAAGAAAAGTAGCCAGTTTTTTGGATAAAAGCCAAAATGTCCTTGAGTCTCTTAGCAATATACTCTGTTCCGTTCCAAAGGCCAAAAATGTCCAAAGTATTTAGAAACTTGTATCTAATCCTTGAAAGATGTTAGGGTTAGCTCTTCAGAGGGGGGAATGTTAGAGTAGCAAAAAGCCCCGTGTAAAAAAAAAGAAGAAAGTACACGAAGTTATTAGAGAAAAGTGATGGGGAGATAACGGGAGGAGCTGGAGGAGAGGGCGTGGGCATGGATTTTATTAAAACACCTTATATTCATGTACGAAATTCTCAATAAATTAAGAAAAAAAACAAAAAACCTCTCTAAGCCTGCCCCCAGTGACATGCTTCCTTCAGGATGGCCACACCTTCTAAGACCTCCCCAAACAGCTCCACAAACTGGAGAAAAAAGTGTCCAAATACTTGAAACCTATGGGGGGTGTTCTCTGATGCAGTGTGTGGGCATCAGAGGCACAGGTCTCACTCCCCCACCCTCTGGGTTTGATAGGCTCTGAACAGAACCAGAGCTGTGACTGCTGCTACTGGTGGCCACTGAGCCCCAGTGAGAGAGGATGCAGGAGTTCTTGGTCATGTACCCTTCTCCACACGAAAGTGAGAACCACTGGGGACCATGTGCATTTAGACCCTTGCTTTCTCTTCTCCTCCAAAGATGCAGAGACCTCTGTCCACCTCACATGATGGTCAGTTGCAGATTTGATAAGGACATTCAGCAAATGGAAAAATTGAGGAAACTATTCCCCAGGAGCTAAAACAAACAGGCTTGCCCTCTGACAGCACTGGCAAAAATTCCACTTTCCGAGGCCTTTGTTACTTTTCAGCACCGCAGGATGCATGACATCACTGACACCATTCTTTGGGTTTGTTAGGTCCCTTGTCTCTCAGTCATGGGGAAGGGGTCTGCGTGGAAACCGTGGGGTCTGGATAAGGACGGAGGCCAGCAAAATGAAGACATTTCCAGGGACTTCCTCTATTCTGGATGCTAGTTACTAGACCCCAAAAGCAGTTCCTGAAATCCTGAATTAAACTATGAATTCCCTACAGGGCCCAGGAGTCTCTCAAGACAATGGGTGAATTTCTGTCCGGGGGACCATTGGGAAGTCTCTGCAGACATGTTTGGTTGTCATGGCTGGTCAGTGGGAGTGAATACTACTGGACTCTAGTGGGTCAGGGCTGAGGATCCAGCCCAATAGTCTACAATGCACAAGACTGACCTGAACAAAAAGCTAGAGGGTAAAACAGGACTCAAATGTTGTAATTGTCCTTTGGAAACACAGTGCATGAGTGGAAAAGACCTGAAATGAGCATACCGAAGACGGAAAGCTTAGAGTCTTCAGAGGCTCTTACTGAGTCTTACTCTTGATCAGAGATGAAGAAAATTTCCCCAGAAAATCCCACGCAGAGTCTTCTGTCTCCTTGACTGGCACTGGGCCACACATGTTTCTAGAACAGTCAGTAGCCAAAGCAGTCACAAGCAGGCAGGCTTGGCCAGTTGTGACTCATCAGAGAGGGGGTTATTTTACATGATCACTCGCCCACCTGCAAAATCAATGATTAATTTTTTCAAGGGAGGAAAGGAAATGACTGCTTATGATTCAGTCAACGGTGTCTGTCATACCATGTCCCGGGACTGGGTCCCTCTGACTCTCTTGCACCTCTTTATTACTACCTGCAAAATATACCTTGTTCTTTGTAGTAATGGAAACTGCCTTTTAAAATTTTTTGCTTTTTATGAATAAACCTGGTTTGAGTTGCCCTTAATAATGTCATAGTAGAGTTTAGTGCATTGTGTGAGGAACACAATGATCAAGAGCTGAGCTGGTTCCACCTCAGGCTGTGAATAATTCTTTGTAATTGCTAGGTTGGCTTATCATCTGACCAGCAGGAACTTACAATAGCCCATCAGCCAACATCTGCATCATTGCAAACACACATACACCACACACACACACACACACACACACACATTACATTTTATATTAGTGTATTTCTCTATTGCTATAACAAAATACCCAAGGGAACTTTATCTTAAAAAGAGACTTATTTCACTCATATTTTGGATATTCAAATGCATAGATTCTGCTCAGCCCCGATGAGGCCCTTTTGGCTTCATCACAACACAGCATGGCATTATGTTGAAAGTCCATATAAGAAGAAAAGGTCAGGAGCTCAATATTGTGTAACTGTATTAATTCAACAGCAAACCTAAAAATTTTATAGCCACTTTTGAAAGAGATGTATCTTTGCTCTGGAAACTGTTATTGAGTATGTTAAAGCTGTAATGAAATGCTTCTTCTAAAAAAATTTTTAATATATTTTTTTTAAAAAAAGAAGAAAAGGTCAAATTGGTAAGCCAAGAAACCAGAGAGATTTAGGATCCAGATTTGCTCTCTTTTTGTGATGTACTTTCAAGGTAACAAATCAGGGATCCTGGAGAACTATATTAATCCCTTTGGAAGTTGCACCCTCACCATGACCTAATTACCTTGAACCACTAATCGAAGACTTCACCACCATTAGCAGAGCAAGCTCATGACTCATGACTCTTTGTGGGATATATTCAACATCCAAACCAGAGTATCATCTAAGTGTGTGGTATGTGTGACCAACAACCTTGGACACCTGTTAGAAGAACCATCTAGTGACATCCCATTTTCTGGCAGTTGTGTTAGGCTGCTCTGCCCAGAGATGGTAAACATCTAGGAATGTAACAGCCGTCATTTATTGCACAATTACCATTCATGTGTTATTTCATTCAACTCTCACTACAATCCTGGGAGGGAGATACTGTGAATACTGATGATCCATAAGGGGGGGCGGTTCTCAAAGTCATCTGGACAGTATGGGGAGAGCCAGGTTGTCTAATGCTTTTCTACACATCAGGCCATCACTCCAGACCTGGAGTGGCTTCTGAAGGATGGGAAAAGCCCTCTGTCAGGTTCCAAGAAAGAAGAAATATGAGCACAAAAAAAGCTGGAGGCTGTTAGACCCACATCAGAGTGCAGAAGAGCAGAGTTCTGTCACCTTCTCCAGGGCCCATATGATACGCCAGAATTGCTGGACCCCCCTTGGGCCTGTCTTTTTGTTGACATCCTCCTAACACTGCCTGTTGAGTCTCCCCTTTTCTGCTTTCCCCATGAACAACTGACCATCCATCAGTGTAGATCCCGTCTTCAGAGTCTGTTCCTGCTCCACTGCTCTTCACCACATCCCACCCTGCCTCTTTTCCTTCAAAAGTAGAGAACCAAGAGGCCCGTCTGGACCCTCTATTGGCCTCTGGTCATTTGAAAGGACATTCTTATATTATTTGAATCTGTTTCACATCAGAGCTAGCAGTGATGTAGCTTCCTCTTAACTTAGATTATGTGACACCCAAAGATCAGACCCCTCCTCCTGTCTCTTTCTAACACAAAAAGAGTGCCTTGTAGGCTAAATATGTTTATTGAATCAAAGTGGATCATTCAAAATGGATCACTTGAACTGATGGCACTTCAACTAGAACAGTTGTAAAGGAGCAGAACATGTCTTGCTTGAATTTTGAACATCTCCTCTACATTTCAGCCATGAGATGTTGCCCCTGAGACTCCTATGTATATTATATATTATATAATATGAAACATAAGTACTGAATCTTATATATGGAGAAATTCTGCACCAAACAGCAAAAGAACAAAAGTAGGAATAACGGCCAGATTCCAGGAGTCTGCCTTGGGTCAATGGTTCACACAGGACAGACTCCTTGTGAGGGAGATACATTCAGCTGGGTCTAGAAAAAGGCCTAACTTTTATAGTGACTGAACAGCTAGAAAGAATATTGTGAGAAGAGGGTGATGCTGGGCCAGGCTAGAAACTGAAGTGGAAAAGGGATTCGGGGAAGACCTAGGAGGGGCTCTGTGCCCAGGGCAGGGACAGAGTAAGGTCTGAGTGTGCAAGTACTCACCTGTGTAAGGTGCTCTGGGGGCAGAATACTCCACCGCTCCTCACAATCTCTGTCACCATCCTGGTGGAGGCCACCACTGTGTTCTTCCTAACCCTGCCTACCTCCTCCTGATAAACAGCCAAGCCTAATCCCTTGGGAGCCCTACACTTCAGCTGTCCTCTGGCTTCTCACCCATGAGGGGTGATGTGAAGGTCCTTCTGAGACTTGCATTCATCCCCTCCACATCTGCTGATGATTGGCTTCATCAACTTGACACAACCTGGAATTGCCTGGGGTACCAGTCTCAAAGAGGGACTGTGTACATTGGGTTGAATTGTGGGCATGTCTGATTGGGGGATGGTCCCGATTAAGTTGATGTGTGAAGATCTAGCCCACTGTGGACCACACCATTCTCCACTATTCCTTCTGCACCCACAGCAGAGACCAGTCCATGAGTGTCTCTCACGAGTGAAGAAATTGTGTCAGAGTGAAGAAATTGAGGAAGGGACCATTCCTTTCTTCCTTTGACTGTGGATGTGATGAGACCAGGTGTCTCAGGTTCCTGCTGCCCTGACTTCCCCACAGTGATGGCCTGGAACCTAAATTGTGACCTAAAAGAAACCCTTTCCCCACCAAGTTGCTTTTTGTCAGCGTATTTTATCACAGCACCAGAAATGAAACCAGAATAGTCTCTGGTTTTGCCCTCTCATTCCCAATCCTAGAGCTAGAGCACGTACTCCAAGAACTGAACCTCCACTATTCCTTCTGCACCCACAGCAGAGATCAGTCCATGAGTGTCTCTCACAAGTGAAGAACTCCATGAGTGTTTACTTACTGAATGAAAGGGAGCGCTAGTAAGTTGTTCTCCGGGGTCTCCCATGCAGCAGAAAGCCAAAGCTGGGACAGAGGAACCAAAAGTGTGGGAAAGTCTGACAGCCAAGGAGCTCAGGTCTAAGGCGGGAACAATCATCTCAGCGGGAGTGGCCAAGAGACAAGCAAGGGACCAGGGAGAGCTGCAGGAGGGCTGGGAAAGGCTGTGTTCCTCTGCCCTGGAAATCCCCTTCACACAGGCCCCATCAGGGCAGAGAGAAAGTAGTGATTTGAAAGGCTATTCCATACTAATCAATAATTTCTTTACACACCACCTCTGTCTCCAGCAGGGAAGGTATGTGTAAGTGTGTGTGTGTGTGTGTGTGTGTGTGTGTGTGTGTGTGTGTGT